>NC_079299.1:29726421-29771421 GCF_023638135.1 Falco biarmicus
TCTTATTTTGTCATTTGCTGTTAAAATTAATACACTCCATGCTGGCTATAAAAGTGTATTTGCATTTAATTGCAAGTCAGAATGAATTAGTGGATATGATTTAAACCCGAACTCACTCCTTAAAAAGAAGTCTTCAGTGGGGAAGGGAAAATAAAGCTCTGTGCCGGATTTCTTTGGTGGACGTAGGGATGGAGAAGGAGTCAGAGAGAGGAGGGGGCAGGCGGGGGCTTGGCTCCTTTTTTTTTTTTTTTTTTTTTAAAAAAAAATTCTTGAAGTTGCTTTCAGTGACAAATGCCTTTGCCAGGAGGGGCTTAGGCAAAGTGGTCAAGCACATCTGCTCCTGGGAAGGTAGGGAAGAAAAGAGGTTACTAGTAATAGGGCAGCAGCACAAAGGGAAAATTGTACACTGGAAGCATTAGTCTCCTCGGCGGTGGTGTGGCCAGACTGGTTTAGCAGACAGGATGATAGATTGCTTTGTCAAGGGTCCCAGGGTGTGCCCTGAACTTGAAGCACTTTGTTTATCTTGAATAGAAAGGGAAAAGCACAGACATAATCGATGTCTAGTTTTTTAGGAGGGAGGAAGAGGTAGAGGAGGGAGTGGGGGGGGGAGGGAGTGGGGGGGAGGCCCTGGCTGTGGCTCTCCATTAACAGATGAACTTGGCTGAAGTCCAGACTTTGATGAGAGAGTGTCACAGGCCTGGAGCCGGCCAGCCTTTTCAATATTTATTTATTATTTTTTTTTTTCATACCTGCTGACTACATCAAATGCTCCCAGGTCTTTTGGCTAAAGGCGAGAAGGGGGGGTGGGGGGGGAAGGAAGACACAGCTCCGTTTTTTTTTCCCTCTGAACCAGTTGAGACCAGTCCCTTGGCCACGCACGCAGGTTCTATCATCTTTCCTGGCTCACTGTTGGGAAAAAAGAGTTGTCACTGTGCCAGTAACCCGAGGGCCCAGGACAAAAAAAAAAAACAGGGGGGTGGGTGGTGTAGTTTTGGTGTTCCAAGAGGCAAATTAAACTCTGAGAGTGTGCGAGAGCAGGAGGGGCGTGCGTGTGTCTGGGAGATTTCAGAAATAGCAGGAGTTACATTCAAAAAGCATCTGTAAGGCAATACCTGCCTGGCTGGGGGGGTGAGCCCGAGGGATGGAGCGAGTGCAGGTCCGCAGCCCGTGAGCGATAGCACCTTTATGCGGTGGCACCCACCCACTGAAACAACTTTACGAGAAAAAAATCCAGTTGCCCCCCTAGTGCAGATCTGAGGTGGCTGTGCTTCCAGCCTTCACCCAGCCAGCACAGGACGTTGCTGGGCCGCAGATGATGTCAGGTGCTTTCTTGTAACACTGGGATGGGGAGAATGAAGAGAAATCAGAGATCTTTACTGGGTTGCCGCTGCTTTTTCTTGAAGTTACTTGCTTTGCAAGAGGCAGATTTGGCAGGGATGTAGCAAATGGGGCTGTGGCAGATGCTACCTGGGAGCTTGCAGCGTAAGTGCCGGGTCAGAGCTTCCCAAGGGCACCCAGCATGGTCTGAATTCAGGGTTGATTTGTGTTTTTTGTGTTTGGCTTTTTTTTTTTTTTTCTGTCTGTGTCCCCCCCCCCCCCCCCCCCGATTATGCTGTCTGTTTCTGACAGTTGTTCAGCTACTTACCAGTCTTGGCAGAAGGCTGAGCCTGTAACATCCTGACATTTTTTGCTTTTTAACAGGCCAGTCTCATCGTGCTGGAACAAACAGCAGCTTAACTGCATTTCACTCTAGCTGATTTGAATAACGTGTACTCTGGTCAAACAAGAAAGTCCTCAAAGGAAGATCTTGGTGCCTTGTTTTCTGTCCCACTGACACCAGCTGGATTTCAAAATGCGCAGAAGGGGCATGGGCAGGGGAATGCAGGCTCCCCCCTGCTGCAAAGGGTGGCACTTTTGGAGACACAGAGGGTCGGTAGGAGTTGGTCACCTGCCTGTCCTGTGCCCCTTCGATGGGGTAAGCGCAGGGGCAGCCTTTGCTGGCGAAAGCTTCCCCTGGTAGCCTCGCAGCGGGTGCGAGTCTTGGTGTTTGAGCAGGCTGGGATTTTTGAACCATGGCAATTTGAAAATCACAGCCTCCTTTCCTCTTCTTCCCCTTTGCATTTTCAGCCAGCAGCTGATGGTGTGCGGTGCACTGAGCTCTGCTCCGCGTGAGGGAAGTACAAAAGCTGGGGAGAGGCTGTGGGATACAGCTCCACGGTGTTGAGTGCCAGGGCTCTGGGTCTGGAAGTCTCCCTCCTGAAACTGGTTCTTCCCTTGCTCTCTGTGTAGTGTGTCAGACTGTAACTGGTCTGATTGTGAACTTCCCAGCGACTTGGCACCTCTGTCTTTTTTCCCAGGTGTTTGCTTACGTATGTGCGCAGCTCCCCTGTGTAATGCCTGCACAGGACTCCCTGTTATCAGCTGATCATGGCGTTTACCTCTCTGGCATCCATTACGTGAAGACCTGAGTGCCTCAGAGATGTTAATGCATACACCCTCGCAATACCGGGGCGAGATAAGCAACTACTGTTTTACAGCATGGCACAAGTGGGGTGACTTGCCCCGGCTAAGGCAGGAAAGCTGTGGCAGAGCAGGGACGAGAGCCCAGTGCCACCCGTGCCAAGCTGCCCTTCTTCCCTGCTGGTGGCTGGGCAGAGCTGGGAAGCAAAGCAAAGACGTGGTTGCATCTCCAAATCAACCCTCTCTTTCCCAAGACCTTTCTAGCTGCGAGGCGTCTGCCTCACTTCTTTGGCTGCTTCGCCTCTTGCTCCGCGTTTGAGCTCTGTGGAGATGCTGCACTTGGTCTGGGGGTGCGTGCTTGGCTGGGGTTGGGCACTGCCCCGTCCCTCAGAAATTTGCCCTGTAAGTCTTCGGGGGAGGTAGTGGGCTCCGTGGGGGATCCCAGCATCTGGGTGAACGGCGTCAGTGGTGAAGGTAGGTTATACGTCCAAGAGACAAGGCGAGTCAAGTACCTGTGTCTGGAGAGCCCACGATAAATACTGTACGGTGGGAACAATGGGGCTCTAACAGGGCTGGACCAGAAAGGCTACAGCCCAGCAGCCAGCTGGCTAAGAGGCTCCTGGGCAGGCGGTGCAGTATTTCTACTTCAAACTGATTGAAATGTCGACTAAAAATCCATGTTGTTGACTAGTGATAATTTACAGCTTTCTCGGTGCTAAGTAGCCGCGTGCGTAAGGATGCGCTTGCTGCGCCGGCATGAGCACCGAGCGGTCCGGGTGCGGCGCTGAATCAGATGCGTTATAGGTCAGCCCTTTATTTGTTTCATCAAGACTTTTACACAGTTGTCATGTAATTTATAGCTGCTTTCACGTTGTCAAACATTTTCATTGCGGCTTCTTCTTAACACACTCCTGACACAAACACGGCTGCTTTAAAGACACTGTATTGTTTCATAATCTGAGAGGAGGACTATAAAACATCAAATTACACTATCTTCAGGCTAATCTAAATGCACTACAGATTGAAATCAGAGCTCATTTGTCCCTGATGCAAATTATTAAGTTCTAATTATAAATATCCATTTAATTACCCCATACATTTTTATTCTGCAGACCTTCTCAGCAATTCTGTCTGAGATACAGTAGATGTATAGGAGAAAATCTGCAGTAATTAATGTGCATTTCCTAAATAATAAAGAACAAACATGAGCCACTTTGTTCATGGATGACATATCCGCGCACACATTTTTAGCTATCCGTGTTGCGGTGTCAGATGCTGAATGCTAATTCAGAAATAAATGGAAAAGAAAAAATTTAAAAGTTTAGGGGTTTATTCCCCCCTCCCAAGTTGTGGAAAAAAGCTGGATCCTTCAGTGCCTTGTGCCCTCCCCGTGCAAGGGATGGAGGTGGCTCAGGGGAGCCAGGCATTGTGTCCTGGCCCCGTCTCATGGAGGTGCTGCTCCCGAAGCCACCTTGCACTGGAAGCCCAGAAACCCAGATGCGTTTTGCAGTAAAACAAACCGAGGGAGCCGCTTGCTGCCATGCCAGCCTCTTCAACTTTTCGGTTTCATGCCCAACAGCAGCCAGGCAGGTTACAAAAGCCCCTGTCGAGCAGCGGTAGGGGTAGAGGATGCTTGTGATCCCCTCCTTGCTTCTGCACTCATGCAAAACCTGAGGTCAGGGGCAGGCGTGGAGGAAAGTGCCTGATGGGGCAGATCCTGCTTGGAGTTACCTTGGGCGTAAATCCTGAGCGGCTGCCCTGCAGCCCGGAGAGTCACTTGGTAGGCACAGCAGCGTAAAGGAGCTTGGGATCAACCTGTTACGGTTATTTATGTTCAGATTAACGGAGCCTCATCTAACAGCCACTGAAGTCTAGGAAAAAACTTGGAGAACGCGTCAGGCATCGATTCGAGCCTGGATGCAAGTGATGTCTGTCACAAATCGCCAGAGGAGCGCGTCTGCATGTACCCATATACATATATGGGGTAAAAATCTGACTGCACAGCAGTTAATGTGAGCTTTACCACAGGCTTCATTGCACTCTGTATTTATACCCGTATTTGCATCTGCTTTCTGAGTGATAGAGTAGGCTTTCTGGAAAGCATACTTGTATGGTATCAGTAATTATAAACAAAAATTAGCTTTGAATTTTCTCAGACATATATTCCACTAAAGCTTCATTAATTTTGTTGGTTAAGAAGATGAGAGGCTGCAGCAGTGTCCTTAATTCCCATGTAACTTTGTCCTTACTTACTATAATAATTTTATCTCAAACTTTGTCCTAGAGTCACAGGGTAATAGGCAGATAATCATAAAAGTGTAAGAAGTACTGGTAGGTGCCTAAGGACCTTTATATAAAGAAATCAAACAAAATCCAAGACTGATTTCCGAAATAAAAGAATAATTATCTTGGCTTTTCTATCTTTTTTGGAAAAATCAGCCCATCTTTTGGTTGTTTTTTTTTTTTCTGAATCACAATCACTGTACTGCTTTGAAACATGATTTTTATTGTGATTCCTCTGTAGTGCAGCCACTGCACAGGGTAATACTGTTTGAGATTTTGCATCTTGTTACACCTATTATGCAGAAGCTTAAACTGCAGCCTAACCTAGCTGTGCAATGGTGAGCAAGCCACGCTGCAGGCTTGCGGGTGCTTTGATTCCTGCACGATCTGCTTTTACCTGAGCAGCTGAGTGTGTCTCTCTGCTCATGTAGCTATTGTCTGGAGTAGAAAGTAAACTATGTATCCCATAACCCATACTAGCATTTCATAGCTCAATAGTCTTTATCTATTATTACTACTACTACTACTACTACTACTATTATTATTATAGCCTGCAAACGTATCGGTCATTGTATTGCTAATGTATGGTCGGGTGCTCTGGCTAGGACAGGCTCAGCTCGCTAATGGGGTCACTCGTGTCAGGGTGTGATGTATGGATTATGTTTACCGTGGCATGTTTTGTTTGTGAGCGAGGCTGTGGGAGTGGGGCAGATGATGAATGAAGATACTGCACGGTTTCACGCTTGTCCCTGTGGTCACAAGTCTCCAATACAATAAAGAGCTTCGTGTGATGGAGAGGTATTTATGTGCCTGTGGTGGGCTTAAAGCTTTACGTCTGTGGCTGAACTTGCAGGTGTGATAGTCCACTGCTTTGGTTATTTTTCGTGAAAGGTCTTATGTGGCCCGGATAAATGCTTGGAATTTGTTGTGAAAACCTTGAAAGTGTGTGAGCCATCCAGTTAAATAATTTGGCTGGCTGAAATACGGATCTCTTTTCCATCTTTGGGCCTCCACGTGCCAGCTGGGTGATCTTCATTGCCAAAACACAAACAGCCAAAGAGGTGTGTGTGCTGTCAGGCACCCCAGTGATGAATGCCTTCAGAGGCTTTCCTTACCCTCCAAGGCCCGAGTAAAACATTAATTCTTTTAAAAATCAAGGTTGCCCTGGTACCTTTGTGCCCCAGTTGGGCAGGCGGGCTGCAGAGGTGGGAGGCACGGGCAGGGCAGGATGGCCTTCGCCCAGGGCGGCTGGCTTCTTGCCACGGCAGAAGTACGCTCGGAGCTTCACTGGCCTCTCCTGTGGGTCCCACTTCCCCTTTACCCCCCCCGTGTATCCGCTTAAATGGACAACTGTGGTCTGTACGTAGGTTCTTCTTACTTATTTTATCTCCTGAAAGAGACAGAGTCCAACAAGCTTTTACCCACTGAGCCTGTAGAGAAAACGGCCAGGCAATTTTTGTTTCAATTTAGGCGTCTCTCTGGAGCGCTAGTTCCAGAGACTGATCAATAGGTTTTATTGTAGCCCTCACTGTCTCTAAAAGCACCGTGACCTTATCCCGTCTAAAAATAGCGTTTGCTTTTGCTGCCTGCAGAACCTTGACCTGTGACAACCCATTTGGAGCATAACTGACACGTGCAGTCAGCTGTGCATCCAAGACCCTTGCATGCCCTGGGAGAAGGCTCCCTGCGCTCCTTGTAGCCCTTGTTGGGAGGAAGGAGAGAGGGAGGGGTGTGGGGGGGGATGAAGTGGCCTGCTCCCTTGGGAATCCCCCTGTGGGCAGTGGGAAGCAAGCACCTCTGAGCATCTGTCCCCTTCTTTTGGGAAGAACCTTGCGCACACGGCCAGGTACGTGTTCACATTGGCACCATGTGCCAGGAGCATCCCTTCCAGGAGACGTGGCTTTGCCGTTTCTGCTGGGAGAGTTGCTGAGCCCTGGCAGCTTTGGGAAGCGCTGCTCTGGAAAACATGGTCTCCTTTTCTTCTAAACTGCTCTTCTTGAGGTTGGACAAAAGAAGGTCACCTAAGGTAAACTGGTTCCTGGTCAGTAGGTGCGTTTTATTCATTAAGACAGTTCCCAAGGGAAGAGTGAGAGCTCAGCATGGATTTTGGTGACCTGCTGATGCACGGGAGGGGCTTGAAGTAGCCACCAGGTACTTGCTGCCTACAGCAACAGCTGGCAGAGGAGAGTCCTCTTGCACAACTGCATCCTCCACCAGAAAGGGCTTGTTTGGTGTTTTCCATGCAAAGGAAGAGATGTGGGAGAAGATGAGCCTGGGGAGCTTGCCACCCTTCCCTCCCAGTGCAGCCGGGCTGCCCGGCAAGGGTTAACCAGCTCCCTGGTGAGCAAGGTCTGGTGCCGAGCCTCTGGAAGATGAAAAGGGAAGCCAGCTATGATTGCAGAGCTGTAAAAGGTGGCATTTTGTTCTCCTGCTAACAAAAGCCAGGACTATTGTTGCCTCCGAGCTTGAAAGGGAGGTCACTGGTGGTATTAGTGCAGCTAATCACATAAGAGGCCGGGTGGGCTCTGCACGCGGCCTCTGCTGCTGGCGGGGCTGAGACCGGCCACCCCGGGCTGTTCCCAGACACCGGTTCCTCTTTGGTTACACAAAATGTCCGCTCCCGCTCTCCTAATGCATAGGCTATTATTAGCTGGTGTCACTCAGTTATCTGAGAGTGGTGCTTTTAGCTACCATCTAAGTGCCTGACACTTGGGTTTACAGCAGATTAAATTAAATTTTAGGCTGGTTTGGCTTTACTGGGTGTAGACAAAAGGAGCAGCTGCCATGGAAATGTAATCTGGCACCCGAGAGGATGGAGAGCTCTAGCTGGTCTTCCCCTCTGCCCGGGCTTGGAAGGTCGCAGTGTTTGAGTGAATGTTTTGGGAGTGGGTACCTAAACCACCATCCCTTGGAGCATGGGCACCTGTGTCCCCAGCTCAGCGCCAGGCCACGGCCCTACCAGCCAAGGTGTGTTGAGGTGGGGACTGTTTAGATGTGACCAGCTGGCAAGCGTGCACACCGCACCACTGCTTGCCTTTGGAGCGTCTATCCAAATGCATGTAGCACATGGTAAGTACAATTTACTCATTAATAGGTCTCTTGGTGCAATCCATTCCTTTTGCTGCTGGGAACGTCTTTGTTTTGCCTGTTTTTGGCTAAAAAGCAAGAAGATTCTGCTCAACTTTATTCTGCCCTAAAACCAGATCAGGGCAAAGCTAGGTCCAGAAGTCTGTTGGAGATGTAACCACCTTAATCGCCAGCTGTCGCTGCGGGTGGGTGGCGCAAGGGGTGGTCATCCCGAGTGGAGGTGTAGGGGGAAAGGAGTTCAAAAGGGTCTGTGCTGGAGACTGGGTTCTTCTGGGCCAGCTGTGGGTGGAAAAAAGAGCTGGTAGGAGACCTCTCCCCGACATCTGCTGCTTGGAGGGCATTCTTAGACAGCGGATCTACTATCATCTCTATCTTTAAAGTTAGATTGATAGGGATCAAAGACACCTGGCAAGATCAAGACACGGCTGGCCCTGCTTTCTCAGTAACCTTCCTTGGTTGTGGAAGAGTAGTGGCAGGCCAGTAGCTGGCAAGGCTGTTATGTCAAGAGATGTTTTTCTCTTTAGCAGGGTGACGCTGTTCTGGGGCGGCTGGCGCCTTGCCTTCCTGAAGTGAGGCGTCACCCCAAAAACCTGAGGCAGTGGGCTTTGCGGGGCAGGAGAGCAAGGTTCAGCCCAGGGCTGGTGGGAGCAGCTGCTCTGCACGTTGCGTTGAGGCAAGCTGGGGTGGAACTAGCAGAAAAAAGCAGATGTTACAAAAGGTAATTGCCGGCTTAAAATGCAGTCCCTCGTTTGAATTTATTGGCATCTTTTCTTATGGCTTTGGGGTCAACAGCTGGCATAAGCAAATGTCATTTTTCCTGTATATCTCAGCACGGACTGGTGTGCAGCTCCGGCAGGCTGGCCTGCTTCCCCTTGAATCCTGCGCCCTGTTTGTCACCATCCTTCCCGTTTAGCTGCCTCCCGGCGTGGGAGAGCCTCTCCGGCTGTGATTTGTGTGCAGGGTGTATTTCGGGGGAGCACGCAGAGGTGCTTTATGGGCGTCTTTACACCTGTGGAGGAACGTATGGTCTTGGAGGCTCTGGCGCTAAGGTTTTCATGGGCAAAGGGCAAAGTGGAAACACCTCTTTGGTTTCTCTGCCCAGCTGTAGTTCTGGGTTTGAGCCGGACAACTCTGATTATCACATACAATTCACCACCATTCAACGTGAGGTTGGGACGGTGGTGGGAGAAGGAGTGGAACTGTGACATGGGTGCGTGCAAGCCTTGGCGTTGGAGGCTGGTTGCCACTCGCAGGCCCTGGCAAGTTGAAGACCTCCTTGAGCAGCCTGCAGGGACATGCAGCGACTCCGGCCAAGTTTTGGTCCTGGCACTTTCCCTCATTCCTTGGGGGACTTTGGGAAAGTCACAAACAGTTCAACTCAGCGTGGTGTTTGTTTGGTTGCAGGGGTAGGATTCGGTCTCTTAATTTCAGCACGTGGTAGTGTGTCCATCTGAAAAATTAGAACCTTTTTTGGGCGGGTAATACACTATGGAAAGTGTGATCTAGGTACAGCTTCAGCTGGCAAAAAAAAGGAGAAAAATTCAGAAAACTTTTGGTCACTGAACCAAAATCTAACCATCTTTTCTTTCATTTCCATGCAGTTTTCCCCTCTGAATTTTCTGTTTGGAAACCAAATGGAAAATCTGTTTTACGTCCTGCACTAATTAGGATATGGACCTCATACAGAGAGGGTTAGGTTTAAATTATTAATGCCTGTGCAACGGTTTGACAGCCTCCATTGAAAAATAGTTATCTGCTCACCTTGTCTTATTTAGAGTTTGTTTAGTGTTGTGGCAAGATCAATTGCCCTGCGCAGGTCTGAGGTTTTGTATGGATTTCTGGCGTATCTGTAGGTATACCTTACCTACACATTTTGCCAGTAGGAGTTTTGCAGCAGGTGGATAATGTGTTTTAATTATCCTGACTGAAGAACAGTAGCATCGCTTTGAAATGTGTGTTGTTGGTATGGAAAGCTGTCCTTGCCCGTGGTATTTTGGGAGTCTAGGAGTTCGGAGGAGGATTTTACTGAGTACTGACCGTGCCGCTCTCCGTCTTGCGAGGGATGTCTAACACCTCTTCCAAGGAGCGGTGTTGGCCTGGCTTTGGGGAGGGTGGTGGCTGCTGCTCTTTCTAAGAAGTTCTCAGAAACCTGGTTTTTGATTCCCTAACTCTCAAATTTACATTAGTCATTGGGACTACAGTATGTAAATAACCCCATCAAATTCGAATTGCGTTTGCATAATTCACACCTCATGTCTGATGGGAGAAAAAGTGAAGTATTTCCTTAAATTAACAAAAACCTGTAATTATTTTCTTCTGCATGTTGAAATTGGAGAGAAAGGCATCTCCTTGAATTTTATTTTTTGTATAATTTGTTTTTGCTGTTTTTCAGAATAATTTAGTAATGTATTTGTTAGGAATTGGCAGCATCTGCTAATTTTCAGAGCTATCACAATGATGGTAACATAAAAACTTGAGGCCAGAAGTGGGGCCAACACCTTATCTGCAAGCATTCACATTTATTTTGGTGCTAGTGCTGCTCTGCTAGCAGAGGAATGTGGTGTTCAGCATAATCAGAGTATGAAAATTTGGCCCTAAGCAATCATTTCTGCTGCATTGGGGTCAGATTGTGGAGCTTTTACTCATCCTGGTAAGTATTTATTAACCTTCAGAGAACAATGGCTGTAATGAGATTACCTGGGTAAGTGCTTATCCCATCGGGAGCAAGCTGCGGAGCCCGGACCCACTCGTGTTTGAAGAGAGCTAAGGAGGGCTCTTTGCTCCATAGTTGCTTTCCAGCCTGTGCTGGCTAAGGAGAAGGTGCCTGGCTGGACTGGAGGGCAGCGCCGTGGACCCCAGCCCGGGCTGGCAGGGTGTTTTAGCCTTTTGGAGCTGTGGTTTAGCTGTGTGTTGTCTTTCCCTGATTAGACACTCCTGAGAAGGGGAAAAAGAAAAAAAAAAAAAAAAAGTCAGTGTCTGAGTGACATGAACAAAGTAATTGACTATCAGTATCAAGAATTACTGCACAACCATGCAGGGGACAAGTCAGAACATACCTTGACAAAACCCTGCAACAAAGGGCTGCTCAAACACACCCTTGAGTCTTGGGAGCTGTAAATTGAGCTTCAATTCCAACGAAATACTTTCAGGCTTTGTGTACATTTTTGTATCTACTTGCAGCGATTCAGTGCCACACAGGAGGTGACTGAAGTCTCCAAAAAGAAGTAGCAAGCACCATGCTCTGCCGAGCGCCGAGATCAGCAGTTCATTTTGGTCCACGGCAAATCTGGTCTTCACAAATCATGTGGGATTTCTCTCATTCCCACCTTGTTTTCCCATCTGCTTCTATGTACTTCTCAAAAAATTTGGGGACACGTAACAGCTCCTTGGTTATCTTTTAGGTGCTGTTTTTCTCAGAAGAGAGAAACAAAGAGGAGGACCTTGTACTCTGCCATACAAGGGCAATGATCTTTCTATGAGTAGCTCCACACCCATTTCTTCCTACAGGTTAGAGACACATTTTTGGCACTGGACATGGTAAGCGTTCCAACATGTTTTTAATCTGCAGCTCTCATGTCTTTAAAGGTCTGGTGGTGTGGCTCTGGTTGTGTGCACCCATTTCAAGGTATCTGTGTAGAGCAAAATGTGGGTGAAATACGGTGACATGAATTGAATCTGTTGGTAGGAGTTTGTTTTGTGTTTGTTCTGCCTGTCTAGTGACACTTTCTATGTCTTCAGCTTTTTCCTTGTGACACTAGATGCCTTTCGGGAATTTCTAGGCATCTACTGAAAGGCTAGGGGTAGCACCCTGTGATACATTTGGTCCGAAAAGCTGAAAGCTGTCAACTGCATTTGCTAGGCATGCAAAGTGAAATGCCTTCAGTTGTTCATTTTCTAATGAAGGTGCGCTTAAATGATGAAACATGGTGCCAGAATGCATGGAACTCTTTCTGTTGACTTGAGTTTTGGATCAGGCTCCAAATTCTGATTTCATCCTATCCCCATGTGCCCGAGATGCACAGGATGTCAATTTATTTTTCCCTTGTCTTCTCTGGATGGCATTGCCACAGCCCAAATTCAACCAGCCTCTTGATTTCTCAGATGCTGTCTCTCGTGGGTAGAGCTGTAGGAGCAAACGTGCAGGGAGGACACCTCCCAGATCACTGGGTACAGGCTGTGGCCATCACACCATGCCTTTGATGTCCAGAGATGCTGAGATGGCTGCATCACCTCGTTTTGTGTTTTACTCAAGTATGCTGAGACTAGAACAGTGCCTGTGGTAGAGTGGCGGGTGGGGAAGAGGGAGGAGGAGATGGATGATCCCTCTCTTGTTCTGGGAAGATTCAGTGGTTGCCCTTGGTCCTTTCACCTCCATGAGCTGTGTAAGGGTTACGGCATTTTAGACGTTTCCCAAAGTGTCAGTGTTCAGAGCACCATTAGGAAAAGACTAGATGAATGACCAAAATGTAGGGGCAAAATAAATTAGGCAGTTCAGAAGCTGCAAACAAGTCATTTGCAGGGAATAACGAAAGCTTGCAGTTGCGAGGCGGTCCCTTCTCCAGCCCACTGCAGCGATGTTTATAAATCAGGGTAACAAAACAGGAGCCCTTATTAGGCCTAGGTGACATTAAAGGTGCATTTAGCTACAAAGTGTGACACTGGCTGCTATAAACTCAGACGGGCGCTCTAACTCCGCTGCAGCTCACTTGGAGAGGACGGCAAGGCTGTGCCTTCAGGACTGGGTCAAAGCTTCCTCGGGTACCGCGTTTCCCATTCTGCAGAGAGGGGCTCTTCGGCTCCATGGGTCAAGCCATGCTTTTGCCCCTCTGCGGCTCGCTCTAGTTCTGCGTCCTGAGACTTTGCTCCGTCCCCCTCTCCCTGCCTAACATCCCCTGCCCTCCGCTCTTTCTGGGATAGCGGCGGTGGTACCCAGCACATCCCCTTCCAGCACCTCCTGCCCCCCGTAACCCTGTCAGTAGGGTCCCTGGCCATGCCAAAAGCCTCCCAGTTATCTGCATCATCCATCGCACACAGGGAAACCTAACTGGCTGGTGTGGGTGCTCGTAAGTGAGCGGTATTATATTTCCCCACATAAATGTCACATTAATGGAGCATTATAACCAAAAGATGCTCATAGATCACTCTAAACCATTTTAGGCATCTGTTCCGCTTCCATCACCTGCTCTTCACACATTTGTTTGTGTTTGGGATGGGAGGGATGCTGTCGGGAGAGCCTGGGGAGGACCTGGGGGGAGGTGGGAGCGGGCCGGTGTGACGGAGCAGCCCACCTCCCTGCCGGGAGCTCCACTGGGCTGTTGGCCGTGCTGGAAGAGACACAGCAGCAGGGCGCTGGGAGGGCGCGCCGCGGCTTGGCTTCGAAAAGGTGTTGATAGAAAGTGCTGACTTATCTGAGCTGGCTCAACGCCTTCTGAAAGTCCGGTGGAGGCAAGGGGGGAGCCCGAGCTCGGCGCAGCCGAAAGCCCATGGTGCCTCATCTGCGACGGCTTTCTAGATCACACCATGTAACACAGCCCAACAAAGGGCCTTTAAATCCTAGTCAAGAAGACAGACAATAGAAGGTCAGAGTTTAAAAGAGAAAGTGTGCCTCAGACTGATGTAATTCCCCTTCTCCCCCCTTTTCTTCGTGTGAATCCTTTGATATTTGAGCAGGGAAATCCTCTTTATCGGGAAACTCCACCTCCTCTTATCTCTACTCCCTCGAAAATGCTATCTGCTCTCTTGCCTTTTGTGCCTCCCGACCCGGTTTGCGGGTGGAAACCTCCTTGCTTGGGCATGCTGCCCTCCCATCCCTCTCGCCCAGTGGGCACAGCAAGGCTTGGGGCTCAACACAGGGATTCACTGTACGTAAACACTCTCTGGCTAATGACCCCCATGGGGACCCAGGCTCGCCCATCACAATCAGGATCCTGGGAGCACGGGTGACTTGCCACGAGGGGCTGAACCTCCAGGTAACATCATTGAGATGCCCCAACCAGCTGTAGCGGTAGCCAGGTCAATGTGGGAGCAACCTTAGAAATGTGTGTGTGGGGTTATTTTCGCCATCAGGCCCCTCTCTGCTTCGCCCCTGTTTAGGTGGATTAGAGCAACCTTCCCCTTGGAGCTGGAGGGGTCCACACCTGCAAAATCCTGTTTGCAGACTGAGTGCAGCAGTGCTGGAGCTTTGCAGAGGATGGAGGACTGCAGTGTGCTGGGCAGGGGTGACCCCATGGGAGGAAAACCCCATCAGACACCAGCCTGCCTTCTCCACCTGTGCTGGAAGAGCCTTTGTCACCCACTTTGCCACTTGCTGCTGTGCCGTGTAGCACTGCTTGGACTTACGGGGTCTGCAGATGAGGCAACTTCGACTTACCGTGACGCTGCCCTGGCAGCAGTGGCAATCAGATGACAAGGCATAGGAGGTGAAGCCTGCCCCTGTTTCCATTTCAGCCCAGCAAATAAAGGTCTCTCTTGTCTACTGTAGAGCAATCTTTTTCATAAAACATATAAAAGTAGCCGTGTTGGGTGAGACCAGAGGTCGAGTTGAACCAGTGTGCCCCTTTTCTGGCCTGGTCAGACTGGGAGCCCTTGGAAGGAGAAGAAGACACAAAAGCTGGCAGGGGATTACCCATCCTCTGCTGGGCTCTCTTGCCTGTCCTCTCCGGCACTGTGGGTTGGACCGGAGCATCCTCCACTCTCCCTCAAGGTTATGCCCAGCCCCTCTGGTTACCTGTGTGTATTTTGCCTGAACTGGGACTTGGGAGGTTGCATTATGTTGACGATTGCATCAGATAAGTCGTGTTCCTTAACCTTCATGCAACGGGCTCCAGTAAGACTCGTTAGCATTCTTAATTTGTTATAATAAACAATTGCAAAGCTGGGGAAAGGAAACGTCCCTGTGTGTATGCTCAAAGCCACTGGGTATCTCTGCAGAGCTGCGACAGCTCTGGGGACCAAAGAGCTTCTGTTCTTCTCCTGCTCCATGGAAAATCAGATCAAGGCTCTGGCCCGCGCTGTTGGTAGTCACAGAGGACCAGGCTCTTCTTCCACACAAGTGGGTTTTCATCTGGTGTAACTCGGTGTATGTCACTAAGAGTATTCTCAATGTATGCTCACATAAGACAGCTCAGAGATGTGCCCAATGTGAGTATGGAAGACATCGGGCACTGGGTACCTGTGCAGACATCCAGCTGCGGCCAGCGATTGCTGAGGTGGTACCCAAGGAGTTTTGTTCTTGCTGCATCCAGAAGAGCCAGTGAATGATCTGTAGTCACACCTAGGGCAGCCCTTGGGGTGCAAATCAGGTGGGACCCGCCTGGCCAGTTTGCACCAGCAGATGTTCTAGCCCTGAAGACTCATCCCTGAAGTCATGTAAGAATGGCCACTGAATTTTTCTCCTTGAGCCATTAAAAATGACTTTTCTAGTACACTGTATTTTGGCATTGATGTTGCTGTCTCCCCTCCCGTCAGACCCTCAAACACGCGGGGCTCGGGCAAGAATTCATGCCACTTTTCAGTACGATCTTACTATCTTCCCAGGCTACTTCTGTGCTCCTGCACTTCCAACTACTTACAGCCTGGAAAAGAGCTTGGCCGTGAGAATACTGTGTCCACAAAATGGTGCAGGGTGGAAGGAAACTGTGTCATTAATCGTGCAGTTTTATGTAGAGTGTAATTCTTGCAGCCTTCAGTTCCAACCCAGATTAGTGCTCCCTTAGCTTAAAATAACAAAAAATGAACTGTCAGAATCAGAGCAAAAAATATTAGCATGATGAAACATGTTAACAGGTAGCCATTAGCACTTTATGTCTGCATGAATAGTGTCTTTAAGTGTTTTATTGGTAACAAAGCAGGGAGGATGGGCAGCAAATGGCATTCCTTTTCAAACCGGCATGTTGCTTTAATTGCTGTTTTTTATTGTCAGGGGAGACGTCTTCTTGGTCAGGGTAAGGTCTGGGCTGGGGAAGTGGCCTTGGGACATGGCTGGGTTTCAAGTACAAGCTTTCTGCCAGAGAGAGAGGAAAGGAGCAGACAGTCTGCACAGAGCCTGTTATTACGTGAGGTACCCAGCTCTGAAAGAAGTGTGAGGGGATAACTGTGGCATGGAGCAAAGCATGGCTAACATCCATGGAGGTGCTGCTCAGTCCAGGTGTGTGAGATGTTCCTGCTGCCAAATCACAGAAGAGTCGGACCACTGAGAGCAGCGCCTGGTTGCTCTCTGATGCTTTGCTGGTTGCTGTTTGACTGTGGTCATTCCGGAGCTGCAGCATCCAGCAGTTGCTTAAGGGAATGGTAGACATTTATCTACAGAAATAATAAAAAAAGGGGGTGTGGGGGTGAGGAAACTGGTAAATATTTGCACCAGAAATTAAGGAAAATCTTTTTGGGTTTGTTGGTAGCGTTGAGGACCGTGGAGGAGAGGCCATTGCTGCTCCCCACCAAGCAGCGGCACGTGCCAGCTCCGATGGCTGGAAGTGACTCCCACGCTGCTTAAGCTGTGTGGTCTTCCCGAATAACCCTGAGACCTGGCACAGCCCTGTCCTTCTCTGTTTCCACCCTCTTTTACCGTCCAGTTGGCACTTTGGAATTGCACATCGTGCTCCAGCATCCTGCTTCTGTTGATGTAGAGGTCCTTGGGGGAAAAAAAAATATGCGTGCTGTCACCGGCTCCTATGGACCCGTCCTGTTGCATCCATTGAAAATTGTGCCTTGTAGGTGTTTTGTTTGTGTCTCAGCAACTGGCAGCCCTACTTGTTCGGGGAAATGTCAGACCCTGCCTCGTTATTGACTGCGCGGCCAGGTCTACGTGTCTCACTGCTGGTGAGGAGGTGGCCTGGGGCGAAGCCTTTCTTCCACCCGCCTCTCTCTGCCTGTTTTCAAGCCTGTGTGTCGATGAACATGAGTTGCCTCCTATTTTTTATTTATACAAGGTGTTTCTGGGGAGACAGCCCGCTGGTAGTTGGTGTTTGGGGTTGGTTCTTGGTGATGAGGAAGTGCTTAGCAGTTGCTCAACTACTTTGGTTGGTGATTTTGGGTTTCTTGTGAGGTTTTGCTCATGGGTACACATGCAGGCATGGGTCTTGCTGTGGGGAGAGACGTTGGTGCCCTCATGTGTGGCTTGAAAGCCTTGAAAATCTCTGTCCCGGGTGCAAAGTGTGCCTTTTGTGCATCAACTTTCCATCCTTCCTTCTTTTCTGCCTTCCTTCCTTCCTGGCGCTGGCAGCCGTAGCACGGTGCCTTGTTCTTTTCTTACGGGAGTGCTAGATTAATGGCAAAAACATGGTCTGGATGCTGCTCTACGGTCTTGAAAAAAAATCTGTTTGGTTGGTTTTTCCCCCCTGCTCTGGTGTGGCCGGTGTGAGGATGGTTCCCACCTTTCTGCCATGTTTTGGGATGGCTGAATTCTTGAAAGACGGTAGTGGGGTTTCCAGCTGGGCAGCTGAGAGCCACGGGTGGCTCCGTGGGACCCACGCTGCCCTCCCTCCCAAAGCCAGGCCACAAGCTAAACTCTCCTCTCCCTAGACCTTGCCAGGTTTTTAACCATATGCACTTCGGTAGGTTTTAACTTTTTCATCTCGAGTCTGAGCAGTTTTAATCAACATAAATGCTTGCGGTGGGTATAGGTTGCTGCATTTAATAAAGGGTGAGCTTTTCTCCCCCCCTTTTTCTTTCTTTTCTTCTTCCTTTTCATCCATTATTTTGCATTCTGCTGCACTCAATGAGTGTTTAATCCCTGCCCTTCTGTCTGTTGAGATATTATGTTTTTTTAATAGTGCTTGTTTATGACTAAGGTCAAAGACAGTATTTCAGAACAAAAATTAGAGTTGGTTCATAATTGAGTACATATGTATGTTACTGTTTATTTTTATAGTTTGCTAATTTATTTTTAAACAGCTCAGTTGAGCCAACATGTTTATAGGTCTGTTTATCACATGTCTTGCCAGTCGGAGTGCTAAAAGACACATGCTTTTCAATAGCACGGATCCGAAGTTAAATTAGATAATACCGCCAGGTAGCAATTTAATTACATTAATTGAATGTTTAGGTTGAAATGTAGTTTTGCAAAGGCTATAATGGAATACATTTGTAAGTGTCTGCATATAAATCTTGGCATTTAAAATGTTATTTGAGCCTGCCGGCAGGGAAATAAAACTCCGTCGAGTGTTTTTGAGGGAGAAATGGGGTTCTTCACCACGAACACCGAAGCACCTGTGCTTGCAGTAGCTTTGGGTTTGGGCACCGTCCCGGCTGTCGGCGTGAACCTCTGCGGGTGCCCCTTCCAGTTACCTGGCCGGGTGTCTGCGTGGCCTGATCCGGTACGCTGGGGGAGGAAAAGCAGCCACCCCTATGAGCCCTGATGGAGAGATAAGGGGTGAGCCGGCACTTTGCGGGAGGGCAGAGCGTTGTATGTTAGCCAACGTGGAGAAAATGTTTGTCCGGCTGAAACCAAGCCCTCTCGGTTGTGCACCGAGCGATTTCCCAAGCTTGCCAGCTGCCGTACCGGATTGTACCCGCGGGTTCTGGCCATGGGCTGCCTTCCCCAGCTGGGGAGCTGCAAAACAGCCTTTGAAAGCCAGCTCGGAGGAAGCACCGCTGAAGAGCAGAAGCTGTGAATGAACCATGCTCTCCAGCCCGGATGGGTATTTAATCCTCAGCATAAACATTTTCCAGTAACGTATTGTCAGGAGAGGGAGAGGGAAAATTCCTCAGTTTAATGGTGCCCAAGAATAGCAGGCTTGGTTGGGAAAGGACAGGAGAAAACTGCTCTGGCGCTGTTTGGTTTTGCTTGCACCGGCGGCTTCTGCATGCACCCACTTCCAAGCAAAATATTACAAATCCCAGCATTTCTAGCGGGAGCAGGGCTGGGCTCTTTGCAGCTCCCTTTTAGTATCCGGAGAGCTGAGTGAATCTGGTTTCAAAAGGAAATAATAATATAAATAAAAGGAGCAGGAGGTCATAGGTCGGTTTTATCAGGACTCGAGGATAGATAAGGGGTAAGCAGCGGAAAGTCATGGCTTGTGCAACATTTTTGTGCCATGGTGGGTGATCGCCTTTTAGGTGCCTGCATGCTGGGAGGGATGGAGGAGGAAGAGGGGGGAAATGCAAGACCTGAACACCCAGCACTTGGAAATAAGCTGCTGGCGAGCAGGCTTCTGGCATTTCTCAGGCTCTTGTACTGCAGACAAGCCAGGAAAAATGCACTGGGCTCAGTGCTGGGATGCTTCTGTCTGTTTTGTACTTACACTTCCGTGTGGGGACTTGGAAGGCAGGTGAGGGGACACTCCTCCCTGGTGCTTATCTGGGTTGGGATGGACAACTGAGGTGTGGGTTATTTCTCCAAATCACACCTTTACTGAGTAGGTGACCTCTCCAAACACCCATCCCAGACAAGGCGTGGGTGAGGCAGGGGCCTGGGGGCAGCAGGAATAGCTGTGCAGGTCCAGGTCACCACAGCCCTGCTCTGAATGACCCAAGGCTTCAGCAGGTGGCTGAGGAGTGGTCATGTTCTTCTACCCTGTCATACTCATAGCTTTCTCCAGCATGTGGATTTTCTGCTCAGGCTTTGCTTGGACCCAGGCTTTACCCTGCAGCCTTTTTTACACCTGGGATTAGGTCCCAGATGCTGTCTTTAGGAGCTCTGCCCCAGCCTTGCAGTGCTGTGGTAGCCCAAGCCAAGTGTCCCCACTGAACTGGTCCAAGACTGCCTGCAGGATCCATCACTGCTTTGGGCTCCTGCGCCTGCAGCGGGGCTCGCAGCGCGTCTGGCACACTTTGGGGTGAAGCCTTCTGCTTAGTTTCCCTTGCAAAACACCTGATAAGAATGCACACAAAACTTTGCTGCACTGAACTCAGACATGGCAAGTGGGGCCAACCAAGGCATCTCCTCCAGATGAAAATGCTGATGTAGATACATTCAGGGGTGCTCCTGTGCTAATGCAAAACACCCGAACAGATGAAAGGAAGGGTTTTTTTCTGATTGTGGAGGCTGGGTGAAGTTTCCTGATCCAGGCAGGAGATTTCCATGCCTGTGCAAGAGGTTTTCATGAGTATAACTTCACTGATGGCTGAGTGCAGACAGACCCTGGAGGAGCAGAAGGGGCTGCCACAGTCCATGCTTGCACAAACTAGAGGAATTTGTAGGCAAAGAGATGTGTGAGGAGTCCATAGGAGCATTGGCTCAGTTCCCGGTGACTGGCCTTATTGTTTGGGTCATTTGGGTAGTGGGTGCCTGCTTCTTCGTCAAGCTCTCGCGGGTTTTGCCTCTTGTTTTCCCCCTGGTCTTGAAGGACTGACACACTCTTCCAGCCTCATGCCAAAGGACAAGTATTGTTGAAATGTGGGTTCTCAAGGTTCCCCTGGTGAACCTGGTGTTTGGGGCAGTCATGACTGGTGTTTTTGGAAAGTCAAGACTTTCTAGAATGCCCCCAGGGTGGAAGAACCCAAGAGCTCCAGTTTCTTGGCCATCTTTCACACTGAAGGTGGGTTCCCTGTGCATCCTGATGGGCCTCCGTGGCGGGGCCCGGCCTCATGGGCCAGCTTCTGCTGAAGAAGCAGAGCACAAAGTAATATCTGGACATGCTTTGAAGCACATACGAAAATATTTAACTCCGTTAATAGCATTTGCTTTCTTTTCCTCTTGCTTTCCTCACCAATCTATAAAGCGCCAGTTCCTTGAGGGCCTGATTTGCATGTGAACGTGGGGTGGCTGTTTGTCCCCTTGTTTGGTAACTTGTGACTAACTGTCTTAAAAAGCTGTTGTCAGTGGGATTTTCCCATCCCCTCTCTTTTTAGCTGAAAAAAAGTTGACTGATTAATTTTTTTTCTGTCTTACAAAAGCTCACCTTTGGCCTGAGACCAACCAGGGAGAGTTTCTGCTGCAAAGAAAAAATAGTCCAAAACCAGAGGGTTTCTATGAAAGTCTCAGCGTAAAATGAAGTTACCGCGGCCACCACCAGGTGATTACCATAATGCCAAGTGCTTATTGCTCGGCTCAAGGTTTCCAAATGCTTGGGAACGATTCCAGCTTGTTTGGGCTCGGGAACAAAACCTCTCTGAGATGCTGCAGCCAGGGTGGAAGGGATCCAGGGAGCGACGGGAAGTGGTGCAGCACCGTCCCCGTGCTGAAGGCTTGTTTTAATGGCTGAAGCTAACAGAGCATCCCATAGCACTGTGGTAGCAATGTTTGCAGGCCGAGTTCAGAACGCTTACTTAAAAATGATCAGCCATGGCCTAAAAATCTGCCTTGCACACTTACTTTCGGAAGGAGACTGAGAGGTAGGACTGCTGTATTAAGGATGCTGAAGTGGTACCCACTTAAGGATCAGGTTGTAGGCTTTTTACACCGGGGGGGGGGGGGGCATTTTCCTTCGCCCCCAATTCTGCTGGCATGTTGGCGAGCAAAAACATCTCTGCTGACAAAGTTGGTGTCAGAGAGAGCAGCTGCATGCACTCTTTTTGGGGTTACAGAGGTTTATGCAGCCTAAGGCATGATACACATGCACTGCCGATTGCTACTCATCGTTTCATTTGCAGTGGGGATCTGTGTTTGCAAAGATCTTTTTTTCCCTGAGTCTTTGAGGGTAGTCCACTTAAAGGACTCACAGAGCTGTATTTTCTTTACAGTAATGAGGCAGCATGACATACCAGTCATGGGAAATCTGATAGACTTGGGAGACCCTAGGAGAGTAGAAAATTACTTAATTTACTTTGTGTGCAATAGTCTTAATTTTCAACTATTTGAACAACTGATTGCTGGGGCAATCATCAGATCTTCAGAGTTAAGATGTTTCCTGCTGGAACGGAGCATTAGCTAAATCAGCGATGGCTGGGGATGGCAAAACGGAGCGATTGCGCGTGTCCATCTGAGGGTAAAGAGAAGATTAAAATGAAATCCCTGAACCTGAGCTGTGGTACTTTTTATTTTCTGGGAAGGGTGAGGCAGGTGAAGTTCACCTGGTCTGGTGGCTAATTACCCAGGTGGGGAGCTGGGGCTGCACAGCTCTGGCGGTGGCTCTGCTGGTGGCTCCAGCATGTAGGAGCTGGGTCCGGTTTCCTTCTGAGCAGGTGGGAAGCCCTCTCCTCAGTGATTCCCTGGTATTTGCTCATTATGAGTAAAAGTGATAAAATCTAGTGGTGGAATTATGTTATGTGTTGGGTGCTTTCCTACCAAATTAGTAATAACCCTATGTGTCTTTTGTCTTTGACCCATTTCATGGAGGCAGGGGGCTGGCTTCTGCTGCCTTTTCTTTCATGAGCAGCTGGCTGAAGCAAACGGACCTCGAGTAAAGGGATTAGAAACTGGTCCTTCATTAGGGTTAGGCATTGCAGTCCTTGTGCTGCGGGCGAGCCCTTCCCTGAACGAGTTTTCCCATTGGTCTGGATGAGAGCTGCCTTGCATAGGTACCTACTCATCAAGAAGCCGGTGGTCTAGGTCACAGGGATGGAAATAGAAGCAGTGTAAGTGCAGAGCAAGGCACCCACTCACACGGGGAAGGGTGATGGGGTCTGCTTCATTCGTCAAGATCAAGCTTGTACTGGAGAAAAGATGACAGAGGACTTTTCATTCCGAAAACTGTATATGCCACTGAAAAAAGGTATTTGTAACTGTTTAGAAAGGAAAATGGGCATGAATATTAAGAGACCTTCTCCTGCCTTTCCGTGCCAGCAGAAAATGAAAAATTCAGTGTGAAAGTATTTTCTTATTAAAAAAAAAAAAGACTACAAAATGCAGTCCTAATTTCTGAAGGCTGAGAGCTGCATGAGTGAGAATATTTAATTACAGTGGCAAAGTACAAACATTTCCTAGTGAGCATTCATTGCATTAATAATAATTAATTAATTCATTGGCTAAAATGTACATCCTGCTTGTGTTCTTTTAGCAGGCTGGGAATCCGATCCCACTTTTTATTTTATTTTGCTGACAGCCACCCAGCAAGTAGGGAGGGTAGAGGATGGAGGCTGTTTGCATAAACAGAGGCTTTTATGTTTCACTGTGTAGATGGCTACGTTGGGGTTGCACAGTTTTGGTTAGCAGACTTCTGCAAACGGAGGCGAGGACTTGAAGCAGATCAGCTGATTCAGGGGACCGAGTATCTGACTGCTACAACGATAAGTGTCTGTACAAATATTTATACAATCCCGATAGTCTTTTGAATTGCATTATTACAACACAAAAAGCTGTCAGATTTCCAGGGTTTCCGAGGCGTACTTCTTACAGCTTGCATACATTTTGCCAGCGGATGCAAGCAAGCTCTGCTTGTGCTCAGAGCTGGCTGGACCTGCGCCATCACCCAGCCAGGACCGGGTTGGTGCTGAGCCTGTGCAGCACCCAGCCTGAGCTGATAAGCCCCGCAGAGAGCCTGGCTATATTAGTTCAGGCTCAGCACCGAACGTATGCAATCATGTGGCACAGGGCTGACTCAGAGCAGCCACAGAGTGAGGTTGTGGGCTGAACAAGCTCAGGGCCACCTGTGAAGGGTGGTGGAGGGGTAACCCCCTGCATTTGAGAGGCATGTTCTAATGCCAGCCTGCACATTCCCACCTTATCCTGGCATGCTGTTCCTCCCCTGGGTCACTCACAGAGGGTTTGACCCAAAGTCTGCAGCCGATGGTGGGTGGCTTCCTATTGACTGAACATCCCATCAGGCCCTGTATAGGAAAATGACAGTCATCACCCAAAAGAAGGATTTAGGAGACTGGGGTGGCTTATGTGCAGGTGGAGTGCAGAGCCAGATGTAAATGGATTTGGAGTAGGTGTAGAAGAGAAGTCATCTTGTGCCTTTTCTGCTGGAAGTTAGCCCAAATATTTGCATAGGTAGGTAGCCCAGTGTTGCCGACTTGTATGGCTTGATGGCCATTCACACTGCAGCTGCGGTTTTCTTAAAGCTTTCTTGGAGCCATGGATAATGGGATCCAACTGGCACTCTAGGATGAACCTTGAAAAAGGGACGTCAGTCCCACTTGAGATCAAATACGTGCAGGCAGGGTTCACACCGCTTGCTGCCAGGAGGCCAAGGGGACCGTTCCAGCCCTACAAAAGCAACAAGAGTTGGAGTCAGTGGTAGGGAAGGCTGGAGGCTTCCAGCAGTTATCTGAATGGATTGAAAGCCCCAACGGGGAAGAAGTGCTGTCCCGAAGCAGGGTTGAAGCACATCAGTCGCTGCCTCAGCCCTGGCAGAGAAAGCCCCATGTTTTCACATGCTGATGGTGGTTGTGTGTCCTGTTGCACGCTTATTTGTTAGATTAGGAATTTGGAAAATGCTTGTAAGGATGTGAAACCGGAGTCTGGGGCTGCTGCGGGCCTCCTGGTGTCCTTCAGCATCACAGTTCAGGATAATTTTGGTTTTTAGGGGTGAACTTGTATCTTCCAACAGCTGTGAGTGTATCTCCAGAGGTTTCAAAAGAGTGGGCTTGTTACTTCCAGTGCAGCATTTGTTTGTTTTTAGGGCATGTTTTTCCCCAGGGAAAGAAGAGTAGCAATCCCATGATCAAAGAAACAAAGCAAATTGCTGCCGAATTTCTGCCTAATAGTATTTAAATTAAAAAAACAACAAAACAACAATAAAAACAACAAGAAAACCCACGTGATATATAATTTATAAATGAGTTGTGTTTGCCTCGGCTCTGGCCTCCTGGAGCAGCGTCTGAGATGTCAGGTTCAGCAGCCAGTGCTCCAGCAGCCTTTTATGTCAGGTAGCAGCGAGCAGCGTCTGTCCTCTGTGGCAGCCCATCACCTGGGACCCGCTGCTGTATAGCGAGAGCAGAGCCACAAGGCTGTTTCATCCACATCCCCAGCTGCAGCGCTCCCCTCTGCTGCTGCAGACGCACTGGCTTGGACACATGTGCCAGACACAAGGAAAGGGTCGAGTGTGTCAGGGAGGGAGAAGTCGCCTCCTGATGCTCCCGGTAGGGACTAAAGCCAGATTTTCCGTGGTGGCTGGTTGATTCGCTGGGACTGCTGTGTTGGCCCTACCCCTGCAGCACCCAGCACTGCAGCATCCCTGCTCGCCCAGCTGGCCAGACCAGGCACAGCGCAGCAATGTGGTTAGCCAGATAACGAGGGCATGCACCCTGTTTTTCTGACCATGTTCTAACAGGAATAACTCCATTCCTGAATTTTCACCTACACACGTTTTGTCAAAATCGTCTCATTTGGCCATGAGATGTGAATTCCTGCTGTGTGTAGCTGCAGTGGATGGGATGGGGTCGCTCCCCTCCCTCTGTGCAGAGTTGTTCAAGCTATTGCAGGGCAGCGTTGTGCTCAGAGAGGCTTTGCTGGGGCAGGAATGGTTGGGGCTGGTTTTCTGGAAGTAGTGGGGCTACACTCAGAAATGGCTAATTGGCTCAGGAGGGTCTGCACGTGTTTCCCTGGCAGCCTCTCTCTTAGCTTCCAGCAGGGATGTGCTCCACGACTGCAGCATCCCAGCTTCAGAGGAGGCAGATGGAAACAGTAAGTGCTAAGGGCAAGTTTAAGATGGCATTATTAATTTCACAAAAAGAAAAAGAAAAGGTCTGTGTAGTGTATTGCTCCATGTATAGTGTAGCTCTGTGGATCAGGGTTGTTGGGTGTCTCACAGGCAGCGTGGCTGGGGTGGGCAGGTTTTGAAGTAGTCATCTGTCCCCCTTGCTGTTTCCTGTAGTAGCAGTAACTCTGTCCCTCTCTGGGTGGGCGCAGTGGCGCAGGACATCCTCATCTTGAGTGCCAGGTGGTGACTGTAGGGACACACCAGTCTGGAGGGCTTTTCAAAGCCTGACTTTAGAGAAGATGGGGAAGTAGGTGCACAACTGCTTAGAACTGCTTAAAAACGTGGGGTTGTGTAGCACAGGGCGCGTGCACAGGGGCTGTGATTGCAGCACTGCAGCTGGTTACAGCCTGCACGGGTCTGATGCTGGTCACCCATGCGTCCTGCTGAAGTGGGCAGGGAGCTGCAGGTGCTTCGGGAACCGCTGCAAGGGTACAGGTCCTACACCTCGGCTTCCACTTCAGGATCCTCCAAGGCTGTCTCTCAGCCCTGGGGAAGCTGGGTGGTGGTCGTATCTCTGTAGAGCTGGAAGCTCAGACAGCAGCAAAACTGGCAGGTAGGCAGTGTCCAGAGGGGCACATCCTACTCTGAAAGCAGGGGACTGGCAATTTGCCCTGGGATCGGGGCTGTCGCATTGGCACTCTGAACAGTACCCAAATCTACATCTCAGTTTTGTGGCTTGGCCCTGTGTACTTGTATCTCACAGATACCTTATCACACACCTGCGCAGGTGGATCCGCGGGGTAGGAATATGTGTACGTGCTTGCAAATGTACGTGTATGTGTTAAACACTGTGAGAGGCCTTGGCACTGAAATGGGAAATGCGCTTTAGAAAATTGCCTTTAATCACAGCAAAAGCTTTTCTTCTCCTTAGATGGTGACCGCCGTGTGGGTGCAGGGGGAAGGACTGGAGCTGCTTCGGCTGGTTTCTCCGTCTCTACCTGGCGTAGTGGGTGGTGAGGCACACTCCTGGGGACAGCTCGGTGATGGCTGGTCTAGGACGTGCCGTTCAAGGGCTGAATGTCATAACTTTGTGAGGAATTTTAACATAGCTTTGTTTATTACAAGCACCTTCCATCATTAACACAAACCCGAGTGGACAGACGGTGGGACCCTGCCCCCAGGAAAGCCTGCAGGGATCCTACAGCAAATCCCGCCGGCCACCCGGCTGCAAACCCAGCTGCTGCCCAGCGCGTTGCCTAAACGGGCAGATGTCAATGTTGCTCAATGTGACGAAGACCTGAACGTCTGTTTATTAACGGATAAGATGGTCAGGCTGGCGTGCAGCACGTGAGCTGGCCTGTGCAACTCCTGTGGTTTCCAACCGTACTTATCGAGGGAGGGGGCTGCATGCCCAGGGAGGGTGTTTCCTTTAATCGGTAACTTCACATGCCAATGGCAGGCAGATGTGGGGGGGCAAAGGCTTGGTTTTGTTGTAACAGCTGCTTTTGCCAGGCTAAGTGGAAGGAGTCATCTAAGGCGAGGATGAGGAGTTTGAAAAAAACATTTTGCTCCGAAGGAGTAAACATTCCCCAAGAAAGGGTAGCAAGTGGGGACCTCACAGCCACCCCCTCGGCTGTTAATTTTAACTACTCAACGTAGACGGAATCAACTCATCCCAGTATTTCCTAGCAATAAGTTTAGCTCCAGAAACCCTTCGCCAAGTCCTTTAGAAACTTCTTCTATTGTCCATCCTCTGTCCCTGAGATGCTGCGGGCAGCACGCGAGATGGTTGTGAGCTCAATTTAATGGCATCTCCCCCGCTTATCAGACTACATAGTAAACATGGCTTTTAGGGGGATTTTTTTTTTGGGGGGTAGTGCAAGGCGGGCAGTGAATGGGGAGGCCAGACACCATTGTCTGGCGAGAATGCCAGTCCCTGGGGGTGAGCACGCCTGGGCTCGCCTTCCGAATTGTCCTAGCATCAATCCCCCCTCCTTTGCGGGATTTCCTTCTCCAGCCAGGGTTTTGTTTCGGAACAAGCGTTGGTCAAACAAGCTTTTGTTTGCGGTCAGTTGCTTGGCACGCATGCAGCACTTCTGGTGGGGCACACTGAGGAAGCTGTTTTGGGGGCAGCTGCGGTGGGACTGAAAGGGAATACTGATGGAAAAAGGACGCGGGGAAATAGCTGGGTGGAAATCAATTGGGAGGATCTTACAAAGTCCGGGTGCTGCAGCTAGGTTGGGAGGGCAGGCGGGGAGTCCTTCGATCCCGCTGCCTCGCCCCGCTCGCTGCCTCGTGCTGGTTTGTGTCGCTTCCCTCCCCCCCCGCAAGGATACCCTACCTCAGATTACCAAGAAAATTGGAAAAAATATTTGCGATGACGTGTCTAAAAAGCTTTCAGGAGGAAGTCAACTAATTTATGGCAATAACAGAGTTTACAAGGAATTGTATAAGTGAGACTGACTTCTTTGTCAGCAAAAATCGCAGCAAAACCTGTTCATAGATGACATTACCTAAATGACATTACGTACGTATGTCCTTTCTTTCACATTTCCTGTAATCCTGTTACGGCATTGTCCCATTACCTCAAGCACTGTCATCTTTAAATGCTGTCAGATCTTAACTGGATGGCCAAGGACATCGGAAAAAGATCGAGGTGAAGCTGATGGCAATTTCAGACCTGCCTTATATACGGCCATCTCCCAGCCTGCCCCCAGACAGGGTGTTTTCTGATAACACCTTCAGGTAAAGTGATGACTCAAGGACTTTTACATCTTCTACGGAGCTGCTGCCCATCACCACAGCATCCAGCACCCTTTTTGGGGAACATGGGGGGTCAGGCACAGGCAGGCTGGTGGAGGTGCTGGAGGTGGCAGGTATGAGCCATGTGCTCGCCGGTGCTTGTTGGACGTGCTCCCATCCCTGAGAAATTGCAGACCTGGAGGTAAGCGGCTGGAAAATGCCTCTGTGGGATCGCAGGCAGCGCTTCCACTCCCTGTACAGCCTTTGTGGCATTAACGGCCGTTTGCAAAGCATGCCGACTGAGCTCCTCGGACTTAAGGTGCGATTAATTGCAGCATCTTGGTGTTAATTGTTTTTAACGTTATTGCTCTTTTACTGTATTATCGCTAAAACATGATGTGAAGCCAATCTCTTTTACTCCAACCGTGAATGCACCGCTGTGGTTTTTCAGAAGTGCTAGGAGATGTGGCAACAAATGGGAGGGCTGTGACTTCTGCCGTTTACCTGCTGAAATATTCAGCACTCCTAAGCCCGAGGAGTGGGAAGCGTTGGCGTCGAAGCAGTGGCCTATTTAAACTGGCAGCCCCTCTTGTCAGGTTATAATAGCGATGATGATAATTGCCAGCTCTGGGAGCAGGAACTGTCGTTTCGTTATCTCTGGGTGCAGGGCCGTGCTCTGAGGGGCTCTGGTCCCCTGTGGCGGCTGCCAGACCTGGCTGCAGTGCAAATAACGGCAGCCCTGAACCTGAAACACTTGCTGCAAACAGAAGGCTGTGGTCAGGCATGCGGGGATGTATCTGGTTGCTCATCTTTGGCCCCGTGGTCTGGTTTTCCCAAAAAGCAGAGCTGCCCTGTGGGAGACTGTATGTTGGCAGCAAGGGAAGCAACGCCGGCAGGGACCAGCCCGCGGCTGCCTGGCGTGTTGTCCTGGCTGCGTGGATGTAGAGGTGCTGCTGGCAGGTCACAGTGTGCCCTGTGTCCTCCTGTGCACCAGCATGTACAGCAGCATATGTAGGCTGACTTTGGCTAGCGTAAGCAGATGAGTGATGGAGGTCCCAGCCCCCTTATCCGGTGTATCGTCAAAGTAAGTGGGTGAAGAGCCAGAAAAGGAAGATTCATGGATGAAGAGCCTGAGAGTGGCTCTCTTCTGAATGGCAGCCACCTTCATCTGGCCCAGCGCAAGGGTGAGGCAACAGCAAGGCTCAGAGTTTAGTCTTAGTGATGCTAAAAAGCAGGGCCTGCATCCCCAGATCTTCCTGCTGAAAAATAACAGCGGAACAACCCGTGGAGTAAGGGAGCATTTGTCCCAAGAAAGGGTATCATGATATGACCATGTAGTCTGTGCAGAAGATTATTCACTTAATCAGGTGGGCTTAGGGTTTTTTTATCGCTGTCTGTTACTGGTATCTAAGTGCTAGCAGTTACAACATCTAATTGCATTTTCCTGTAGGAAAATGCTTATCTTGCTAAAAGATGGGATTCTCTGCAATCTGTTTTGTACGCTTAAAAATGACTCTTGTTTCCATTTTCTTCTCTACCATCAGTACTATCTTAATCCATCCTCTGAGACTAGTCCTCTGGTCTTATCCTCCGCCAGTCCGAGGCCCTGAGCGGGCAAAAGTCTCCACACCAGGTCTTCCCAAATGAGGGCCATCCTCACCTGCCAGTGGCTCTGCCCCCGTCTGCATGGGGGAAGGGTGACCTGCCAGATGTGCTGGAGCCATTCTCATCTCCTGTTGCATCCCACAGCCCCCAGTGGGGCTCTCCTTGGAAGGGTCTTGGTCTGGTGCTCCTAACCTGGCCATAGTCTGTGCATTGCTACCCTGTCTGGCTACGAAATTGATGCTTTTTTGGATGCTGGAGGAGAATTTTTCTCTCCTTTCTAAATCTCTTAATAACTGAAGATTGGGGTGTAAAAGCACTAACTGCACTCAGTTCACTGTGGGTTGTTTTTTTTTTTTCCAGTCATAGCTTGGCTTTTTTCCCCCTATAGGCACAGGAACCATTTATAGCTGAGGTGGGCCGAGTTTGCAACTTATTAATCTCTCCCTTGCATGTGGGTTGAAAAGAGACACCATGCCTTTATCAAAAGCCAGGCTAGCACAAAAGCCTATGCAAAATCATCATCAAATCCTATTAGAGGTGGAAAATATCTCTTAGATCATCTCATTCATTTCCCTGCCAATGCTAGACTGTTCCTGAGAGTTAATTTTCTAGTGTCTGCCGCCAACTCCCTGTGTGACTGCAGGTCTGTCATCTTGCCTTTGGGTTGTCACTGTAACTTCCACTCATTTCCTTGCATTTCCAAACAAGCCTCTTTTTTTTTTGATGCTCGCCGGTGTCAGTATTTGCCCTGTATTACATATTATCAGTGGTTTCTGCTCGGAGAGCATCACCAGACCTTGCTCGCAGCTGGGAAAGGCATCCCCGTGGGATGTACGTGCTGGGTGCCCATGGGAGCTTGGGCAGTGCTGTCCCCTGGCCAGGGACTCTGTTCCCTGCAGCCACTGCTGCCTGCCATAGGTATTGGGGAAACGAGCATCTCAAAGGGACGTTTCTGTCCCACCATCACGGCTGTGGGTTCAGTGTGAGCAGGTCGTCCGCCGCAAAGCACTTCTCCCAAGCTCTGCTGGCGCTGCTGTCGATAAACTCTCCGGAGTCCTGGGCTGGCTGTGACATCCATTCGGCAGGGGAAAAAAATAATACTACTACTAATTCAAAGCTGGAGCTATTTATAGCATTAAGCAAATGCAGATTTCATGAGGGATCATTTCAGAGGAGGAAATGGCGTGTAGGAGTGGAGTAACCTTACTTGTAGCTTCCCACCGGCGCTGGTGGTGGTGATTGAATTCCCTGACACGGTAAGGGTCTGGGCAGCCGTGCCAGCACCAGGAAGGTCAGTCCGGCAACTGTCACCCAGAAAGCATCAAAAGCATGAGCTGTCGATAGCGACCCGCATTTGCAGAAAATCTGAGGGCTTTCTAATTAACTGAGGATCTCTAAATTAGAGTGAAGCCGCTCGACAAGCCCCCTCATACGCCTTAAGTGTCAGGGCTCGGCTGATCGCTGCATCTAACAAGCGGCTGATTTTTAACAGTAGCTCTGAGACTCAATCAGCTCCTAATGGCTCCGTTTCAAAACGTTTCAGTGCTTTTTTCATCTCTTACTCTGGAATTTATGCTCTTTGTTCCCTGCTCAAATATTCTGGTGCTTTTCCTTAATTTCAGGCTTCTGCTTTGCGACGGCTCCTCTGCCCTAACTAGGCAGCTCATCGCTTGCCTTTCCCCACACGCAATCCTCTCCCGCGGCCGCTCGCTCTGCTTTCTAATCAGTAAGTTTCAGAAATTCCCCCTTTCTCTCCCCCTGACATATAGGCAGTGCTGCGGGGTCCGGAATTTCATAATTAGAAGGAAACCCACGTTTAAACAGGCCCCTGTGTAACAGCAGCTGAAAAGTGGTTCTATTTCAGCTTTAAAACCTCCTCCCTTTAAGACAGCGAATGCAGTTTGTGAATGCACCTGATCTTGACCTCCCTCCTGCTGCTTTTATGCAGTGCTGCAGATTTGAGCGCTGGTGCTCCTGATTTACACCATTGCAGATGAGACCAAACCCTCATTTCGGCTGCATTCACAGCGGAGTAAGAATATGCACATTTCAACTGAGGGCTTTGAGGTGCTGGGAAAATGATGGGGGGGGGGGTGGTGGGGGTGGATCTTTCCCAACGTGTAACTCCTGTCGCCGGTAATGAGACCCATGCGAGGCATCCCTGGGAAGGCTGTAGGATAAAATCCCATGTAAGCAGTGATTAGGAACAGATAAATTCCACTCAGGAAGGTAAAGAGTTAATCATCAACTCTTTAAGACTTCTCCGTGTGTGTTTATGTTCAGTGGCTTATCCATATCTTGGCAATTATTCACATGAAATAGAATATAAATCCCGCTACCTAATTTTTCTTCGAAAAATTTCACAAGGTAATCAAAACCCAAAGTGCATATTCTATTCCGGTGGTTTTATCAGTAAATCAAATTTTTATCATTTATCAGCAAAAGTTAGATTTAAGCATCCTCACTGTAATGTTTGAAAGATGAACATTTGTTTCAGCGGGTACTGTGCCAATCAATAATCTTCCAGCTTGACTCAGCTATCAATTATTGCTGCAATTATTTGTCTAGTTGGATATTTAAAATGTCATCAGAAAGAGATGATTACATATTCCAGAAAGCAAGGCACTGTATAATCAGATGAACTGAATCCAGTTAAATGTAGTGTGGTACTAACCTGTCCTTCAAAGCTGAATTCTGCAGCGGCGACTGAAACAACAGCTTTCTGCATTATTGTAAGGAAACAGATCTTAACCTTGGAACAGTGCGTGTTATTGGGGTCGGGTAATACTCGGCGAGAGGAGACCTTGCAAGCCTGGAAATTGAATCAACCTTACTGACAAAAAGGAGGGAGTTGGTGGTTTGGTTTTTTTTTTTTTTGGTTTCTTTTGGGTGGTTTTTTTTTGGAGGGGTGGGGGGGATGACTGGTTTTGTTGGATTTCATCTGCAAATCTATAAATAAGAAAATCACTCTTTTATCTGCCTTCCTGGGAATTTAAACTCCTGAGCTCGAAGCGCCAAATTTTTGTATGCCCTTTTTGCATTCCTTGACTTGATGTATGTATGGTAAATACTCTCGGTGCCCCGAGAACGCAATAAAGCTGTAGCAATTCTTGCAAGTCTTCCATCCTCCAAACTCCAGATATTCGGAGTATTATATCATTTTCAACTTCAAGGATATCTCAGCGATGGAGAGGAGACAGGATAAAACTGGAGGAGACTGGACAACTTTACGACACCTTTTGGTCCTATTTGCAAAGCAGGGAGGGGAAAATACATATATTATCGATTCTACTAATACTCGCTTGCGCAAGTTATGAAACTAAACGTCGTAGGATCTGGTTCAGCACTTGCTGTGCTTGCAACTCTGTGGTGACATTGAACTTGTTCAGGGACAGAATAAACCTTTGCCTTCCTGGCAGATGATTTGCAGATGGAGGTGTCGCTTGGGGGGACCTGCAGTTCCCCTGACCCACTTTGTCAGGATGGTTTGCTGCTAGCTAAATATCATTAATTTGAAAGCAAGAGGAAAGCAAGCCAAAGGGGAAGGCTGGGAAGGAGGAGAGACTGAAGAGGATCAATTTTGGGAAGGAAAAGGTGGAATAAGGCTCTTGAGGAAAGCGTCCCCAAGCCCATCACTTGGCTGAGGACTGGGGCTTTTTGGCTCCACTAAAACCATGCCCAGCATGTGTGGGAGCAGGGATGCTGTAGGATGGAGAAGGGACCTTGGCAGTGCCTGGCTGGTGAAAGGGGCCAACGGGGACTTGCAGGGACCACCACATCTCTGCAAGACGATGCTTTAAGTGTATGTGCTTTACGGAGCCAGGCACGTCAAACAGAGATGCTAATATTTGAAATGCAGCAAAAATAAAGCAAACCCACAGGTGATAAGGAGACTTGACTGCCTGGCCATGCCCTGGCAGCTATGTGCTTGGTGGTGAGCCGCAGTGGGAAGGTGCTGGCCCCCATTTCTCCCTGGAAGAGGGCTCCCAGCGATTTCAAAACACCAGCGTGCCTCAGTCTCTCCAGGAGTGCCTTGTGCGGTAGAGCTGCTGTGTCCTCCAGCGAGGTCCCACAGTGCTAATCGGGTCACCAAGCATTAGCTGGTGAGCCCTTCTCAGGAAAGCAGCAGCCTGGCGTTGGGTCTGAGATTCTCTCTGTATGTAAGAGATCTGCTTGTGTACAGTGCATTGCAGAGCAGCATCCATGATGCACACTCGCCCATGCTGGGTACCGGCTGCAAGGCCGAAGCTGCGATATAAACTGGGATAAGCACCCCATCGGCAGCCTCTGCCAGGGCTCGGGGGTTTCATGCTGCGTGTCGCCCCACGCTGGCAGGGGTGACCTGAGATGTCATGCTAGGGCATCTCCTTTCTCTCCTTTGCAAGAAACCTTTTGAAGCGTACTCTGCCTTTTCTTCAGATGCCACCAGCAAGGAAGAAAACTGTAGAAAAGGAAATAATTAATCACATAGGCGTATGAGAACGAATAAAATGTTTTGGAAGCTCTCTGTAGCTGTGTAATTGCAACACTGCATTTTAGAAGTGAATTGTTGACTTGATTGTCCCCAGCAGCCACTGGGTAAACACATAATGACAGACCATTAGGGCAAGGTGTCAGTTTGCTGGATTGTCAGGTTGGGCTTTGGAAAGGGCTTTGATGCTCTTTACGGGGCGGTGCTTAGATGAGGCTTGGTCCTTGCTGGGTCAGAGCCCAGGTGGACCTTCCAGCAGGGGACATACCTGGTGCCAGGCAGGTCCAGAGGAGCTGATTTAGCAGGTGTCATCCCAGCGATGCCACTCATGTTTGAGTCCCTTGAGTTACAAACCCTGGGCCTGCAGCCAGGAGAGGCAGTCCAGGAGAGGTGGGTGGGGAAGCCTGTGTGCCTGGGACGTGGTTACTTTGCTAATGGTATTTTTGGAGAAATGAGATGGTATCAGCGAGGAGTTCCTCCTGTGGGGCTGACAACACCATGTAGTTTGCCCTTTAGGTCCCACCACTGGTGTTTGAAGCTAGTGGAGCTGCTACCCATGTGATGCTGCAGTCTGCATCGCCTCTATTTCTCCATCCCTTTCTCCATCCCTGTAGTGTTAGTGTGTAGGGTGCATACATGTGCGTGATCAGGTCTTCTTTGCTTGAGGGCTTTCTTTTTAAAACTTCATTCAAAGCCAGATTTCAAGCACAGCATTATTTTCTGATGGCAGGTTTCTTCTGTTCCTTGCTAATTAAGACGCAACAGATTTCCACCCCCCTTAAGTTTTCAAAAAGCACAAAATCAGTCGTAGCCTGATACCTTACTTGCCAAGTTGGAGCTCGAAGCAGGTTTTCCTGGTGGCCAAATCATAATTGCCTTGAAAATGGTGACAGACATTGTGGTCAGGCCGGTATGCCTGGCAGTGCTGGCATGCTCCGATGGGACCCCAGCACCCCACGCCTCCCATCCATTTTATTGCTTGTTGTTAATGAAATATTCTTCTGTGGGGAAAATCTAGGTGTTACGGGTTTGGTTCTGCCTAGAAGAATAAGCAAATACAGAAAATACGTTGAGGCTGCAACCTATGGTCTTCCATGAAGCATGCACTTCTGCAAGGGCCAGATACTGCTCAGGGTTCTGAGGAGCCTGGCCGCCGGGCTGTGGATGGAGCTCCTCCTGCTCTCGCCTGTGTCCCCCGCGAGGATGCTGCACCTTTGCTCTTCTGCAGGGAGAAACTGGCCTCCCTCTTTCCATCGCATCCCACTCACTCTTTCCTGGGGCCCAAAAAACTGTTCTGTGGAAACCTGAGCAGTGCTGCAAAACCCAATGAAAACTTGGCTTTGGGAGAAAAAGGTGAATTCCTGAAGTTCCTAACACCAGTCTAAATATTTGAATGGCAAGGTAATGCCAGCTGTAGCTTTATTTTTATTGTTGCTTTTGCTTGGGTTTCTGTTTGAAGTTTGGATCGTGGTGTTAGCATTTTGGCCCCGTTCTTCTTTAAAATAAGGGCTTTTAAGAGGGGGTGTAATGAAAAAATAGCATTATTGATACTCGGTTTAGGAAACTTTCTGCCACTTTTATTAAAATTATTTCAGGGAGTTTGACTTTGAGGGAAAAATAATTATTTTCAGGTCTATCAGTAAGTCTTTTATCAAGAAGCCATAGATAAGGAAAGGCTGGTAAAGATGGCAGATGGGGGTGTGAAGGTCCCACAAAGCAAAACATCTTCTAGATTTTTGGCATTTTCACAACTAAGCTGGTCCCAGGACCCACCATCAGGCCTATTCATAAACAATGTGGACTTGATCTGCAGACCTTTATTTTTCAAATGCACAACAGCAGTGGTGCTTCTCATTTCACAAGCAATGCTGTGTCGTTTCCTAAAGAGTTTTGGGGACGTTGTCCTTTTAGTGTTTCTGAATCCAGTTCATCCAATCATAAAGAGAAAAGATTAGAGAGAAAGTACCCTGTTGTACATAAATGCAGCTACTGCTGTTATTTATTATTATTGTAATTATTATGACAACAACAGCGACAATGCTGATGCTAACAGTGCTAACAGCTACTTATAGTTGGTTAATGACGGACCAGGTTAATAACGTGCCTTATGCAATCTGGAGAATCAGGAGGAAGAATTAGTGCAAGAAGGAAAGAGTATGTTTGGACAGTTACAGTTCCGCATCTAAACTGATGCTGCTGACTACCAGGAAAAGGTGAGTCACGACAAAGCAGCTATTTCTTACCAAGGGAGAAGTGGGCTGCTGCAGGCGTGGAGTGGACCCACTGATCTCCCGGCCCTGCGATGCTTCCCGTGTCCCAACTGTTTCACTTCTCTAGTTTTCAGTTGAAAGGAATTTCAACAGTACGGATTTCTGAGGGAGTAAGAGAGAGAGAGAGAGGGGGAAAAAAGAGTTATTTGACAAGCCAGATGGAGAAGAACTGAATCAAGTACAAGTGGTAACAATTAATTCAATTTTTTTTCTTCCCCCCTTTAAATACCATAACAACTCCAAATTTATCAGTCCAAAAATCAAGCAGTCAGTTGACATTAGAGCTGAATAAAGAAGTTCCTGGGTTTGGCTCAGGGTGTTCCTCTGATAATTGGTGGCAAGCAGAGGAGAGAGTAGCACCGCGGGTTGCAGGTGTTCAGGCCACTTTTAACTTGTTCTCTGCAGTTTGATAGCAAAAGGTGTGTACGTGCCCTGTAGGTGCAGTAGCCCAGTAAAGACACCTTGGCTTTTGGGGTGTTTTGGGGAAGGTGCAGGAGAACACAGGAGCTAAGCCACCAGGGCTGGTGATGCTGGCTTGTGGCGAGATGCTGCTGGGAACAAGGGCTGGACCATCCAGGCAGTGAGGGCCAGATCCTGGTCTGCTCGGAGATCTCTGCCGCAGGGCTTTCTCCAGGGGCGTAAATGTGCAGCTGTGAATGTAATCCTTGAGAACACCGTTGGCTTACGCCGCCGTTCAGTTTGTGAAAACACCAGGAAAAGTGGGGTGTCTCTAATACGGCGTGTTTGTGTGCAGCCACTGCCATGCCCTGTAGTATAATACATGTTACACGAATATCTTGCTCCTTAATGTGGTGGTCCTTCCCCGACACCGTCCTGTGCTACTGCGGGGCTGCCTGTTTCGGGTAGGGACACCGAGAGGATGCTGCATGTGGTGTTTCAGCACTTCTGTAAAGTGCCGGTGTGTCCGGTGAGCAGCTTTCCTGGATCCAGCCCTGACTTTTGAGAAACGAAGCAAGCTCTTCCAAAGCACATTGGCACACTCGTGCAGATTATTCCATTACTCACTTGGCAATGCCTGAACTTGCATGCCTCGCTCCAGAATTATTTTTTTTTCCCTCCCAGCAGTGGCATCTAGCTGACAGCTTCTCCTCCCAGCTGGTCTTCTCCCCAGCATCTTGTCTGGCTTTGCTGCTGGTGGCTGTGGACGTGGCTGTGGGTCTTGCTCAGAGCCAGCTATATTCTGCCTTTCAGTGCACTGGGTGTTATCTGTGAGCGCAGTACAGAAGAGCCAGCTTTTTTTTTTTTTTTTTTTTAAATATGAAAAAAGCCCCTTAATGCTGAAAGCAGCCATCTCTTCATATTTTACTGAGTAATTGTGCCAACTGCCCTTAAAGGCACTCAAATGCCAATATCCATCCCACTCATTTGCTAACATTTTTCGGATCAGAAGCTAAATCTGTCACTCCTGTGTCACTGGTTAAATCACTTCTTTTGGGGGCATGGCAGGCAAGAGCTGTTCTGCTGCTTTTTTTTTTAAGGCAGGAGCCAGTAACTTGAGAAACACTAAACATTTGTGCTGTAGTGAAATGCTGTGCCCTGTCGCTAGTCCTTTGCTGGCCAAGGTGTAGAAAAGGAGTAAATACGTGACGGTAGGTGAGACTTCGCTGGGTGAGACCCGTCAGGTTTCATACTGGCCCCACGTTTGTATTTGGTACGTGGTATCCCCATGTCATTTTCCTAAAGGGGTAATTTCCCAAATATGAAGAAAATGAGCAGTATAATTGACTGGGAGGAAAAACGTACACGCGAAAATGTGAATGGCAATTGGAAGCTATTTGTAAAGAGTTGATGAGCTGTCCAGGAAGGAGAGGGCAACTTTGGCCCAAATCCAAAACCCACTTCACCCGCTTCAGTGGTGAGATGAGAACAGCAATTAGATATTAAAAAAATCAATATGTGACAATTAAAAAAATGGAAAATAGATAGCAATTAATCACAGTGAGGAACCATGGTGGGTAGAGAACCGGTCAGGGGAGCTGAAGGTGCCGAGGAAGACTCATGTGTGACACTGATGGGGAGAAGAGGAGAGTTTCTCAGGGAGAGTTCTTCCTGGGGAAAAGAGACACCCTGGTAGTGATGGATGGAAGGAGTGAGGTAGAAATTTTTAATAAATATTTCTGCTGTAGGCCTGGAAAGCATCAGTGTTATGTTTCTGTATCATAGGTGGGTGATGTTTTTTCTAGCTCATTAGTAGCCAGGGAGGATTTTGTAGAAGGTCCAATGGAGATAAAATGTTTTTTAAATGAAAAGGTCCTGACAGCTTGCACCCAAGAATCCCTGAAGAGTTGACACATGATGCTGGTTTTTAATGAAGCTTACGGACTGGGGAAATGCCGTCAGGAGCTGGTCAGGGTAACTGTGGGAGAGTTGGCAACACTTTGCCTATCTCTTCTGGGCAAAATAATGAAAAGCCAATATAAGATTCAATTGATAAAGAATTAAAGGACAGAAATATAATTCATGCCACTCAACTTAAATTTATGGAATATAGATTTTTGTCAAATAAACCTGATTTCATTCTTCCAGATGACAACTTTGGTTGATAAATGTAGATGGAATAGACTCAGCAAGGCGCTGCGTGCGGCACTGTGTGGCGTTGCGTATAGGAACAGCGAGCACCGGGCGGTACCACTAGCACGGGCAATTCAGAGCCTGCTGACGGGTTTGGGAACGTGGGGGCTTAGCTGGAGAAGTGTTGGTGGATGGGAGAGGTCAGCGGGGGCTGCTGGGAGCCGCAGCGGTGGGTTGCACTTTGTCGGTGATTTAGAAATGAATACGCAGTTGCGGTTGATCAGTGTTGTGGATAAAGCAAAGGTGGGTGGACGGCTGAAGAGCAACAGGGCTGGATTTACGGGGTGTCTGGACAGATCGTCAAGCAGGGTGTGTTGAGAGCACGGTTGGCTGCAGCCTGCCATGGTCCTTGGCTAGAAGAGCGGAATCGGGGCCGTGCTTACAGAGCCGGGGTGCGGTACCCAGAAGGCAGCAGCTCTGTGGGAGGCTTAGAGGGAAACCAACTCTTTCCCAGCCTGATGCCGGGGTGAGAAGGGCTAGGCTGGTCCTTGAGTAGTGGGAGAGGTTGGAGGGGTGACTTCAGGATGGAAAAATAACTACATTTTGAAGTGTGCCTTGATTTCTGGGTGCGCAAGTACACTTGGGGGGGTGTGTGCGGGGCACATTGCGTACCAAAGGGCTTTCCAGTGTATCAACCAGAAAAAAACCCCAAACCCTCAAGAGAAAAAGAGAACACGTAGAGATTAGAACCAGAGAAATTCAGGTGGACCCCAGTTACCTGTCTGTGATTGTGGCTACTTGGGGGAACTGTCTGCGGTGGCAAGCAGTGGGTGCTCTCTTGTGTCTTCTGCGCTGGTTTGAATGGTTTGCACTGGGATTTCATGCTTTGCCCTAAAGACCGTTTGCAGGGCTGGAGGATATTGTGTTTTACCCAAAGACATTGTGTTGGTCATGGTGTGGGACAAGTGAGCGACACATACTGCAGGAAGGGTCAGAGAGCGAGAGCTGATGCTCCCGTTCTGCCTTAAATTCCTCAGTGTGAAGCAGCTTGGGATGTGAGCTCCAGCCCCGCTGTCAGTGCCTGAGGAGGGCTGGTTCAACGGTGACCCGCCTCGCATCTCGATCTAGGGGATTCCTGTTAGCCTCCTGGAAATCGGCCCGAAGGCCCGATGGCATTGCAATGCTGCTTTGGATAACGCATCCCATCACATTGCCCCGGTGGACGATGAGGCGTGAAGAGCCCTGTGGGACCTTCTTCAGCTCCGTCCTTGACCAGCACCAGCTACTGCACCTCCCTGCTGTGCTTTCCTTGCTTGCCCGTGGTCTTGCCCAGATGCTTTAGCTGGGAAGGCCGTGTGGACGCAGAGGGTGGCCCATAGCTAGGAGACATCAGCGGATCAACAGCCTTCGGCTCCTACAGTCCTGGCTGGCTTTTGGGGGACCCAAACACGATGGTGGCGATGGTGGTGGGACAGGAGGAAGGAAAGGCGAGTACCCTTCCAAAAAGCAGGGGTTGCTGTAGCGGGCTAAAGACCTGTCTCGCTGTTGGCCGGCAACACGTGGGTTAGTGCCGTATTTCTTGCAGTTTGGCAAGGCTGCATCAGACTGGAACGTATCTCTAGGTGGTGATATGGTCAGTCAATAGCCTTCATAATTAATCAAGCACTAATAGACAAATTAGAAATCGCTTCTCTTCAAAGCAGGGGGTGGAGGCAAATGGCTGGTGGATTTTAACTGTTTCGCTGCTTTATTTTATTGCCTGGTTTTACATTGCTCCCTTGGAAATGGTGGGTTGTTTAGGGAAGTTTTGTACATAAACATGATTTTAAATTTAAATTATTATCTTGATTACCAAACGTGGATGGTGAATTGAAAACTTGTTTTTCAGGCAAGCAAATGAAGAATAATATTACATTTTACACTCCACTAAATCAATGTAGCCCTAATTTTGCCATGCAGGAAATCAATTCCGGTCTTTATAACAGTCGAAGATGTTATGAACAAAGTAATTTCGCAAATTATGGCAAGTAACACGTTTATTGATGACTGTAGTTTAGGAATTTAGAATTTGTGAGAGCTGTAATATAATAAGGCTGTACTGGCAGGAGCTGAGTGAAATACAGATTATACGGTGAAACTGTAATGCATCATTTGCTATTAGTGGACTGGTAATAATTACCAGTTTCAAAGCAGCTTTTTCCATGTAATCTTTAGTCTCAGTTGTAACAGCCCTTCTCATTGACATTATGATTACACGAGCTGCCCTTATGATCTAGAATATCTAGTTGATGGGAATACTAAAATGTGGTAGCGAACACTCGATGTTGTATCCTCATTATAAGATAAAATGCTATTTTCTCTGACCTGATCTATAAGGTAGAGAGGCGAGGTAGCGTTACATTGTTAGCTCCTACCGTGGTGTTAAAAACTTGCACTTCATTACGGTGAAGCAAGATGAAATTTTCCCATTTAAGATTTTTTTCCAAGCTCATAAATGAGCATAGGAATGTGCAAGTCCAATTGAATTTCCCTCTAATTTCAGCAGATTTAAGTGTTTATCTGCGCTCGCATGCCTGGCACATCCTAAACACTGCAGCGCATTATATTCCGATGCCGGCTTCAGGATGAAATGTTAAATATTATTCCAAGGGCTTTTAAAGTGATTAAAGTGTTAAATGCCTGCTGTAGATGATAGAGTCTTGTTTTACTTGCCCGATTCAGCTTCTCGGGCCAAACGTAGAATAACCACAGAGCCGGGAGGCAGGGAGGAGAGCTGCGGCGGGGCACTACAGCCAGCGCTTCGGGCTGCCTGCCTGCCTCTGGTATCCCCGCATCATCCTTCGGCTCGCCCGAGAAGGAAAACGCCTGTGCGAAGCTTTTCCTCCCCTCCTCCCAGTGAGATGGGAAACAAGACGGGTACAGATGAAGCGACGTTTTCTTTCCAAATCTGCCTCATTTGTTTTTTCTTTCCCTTTTCTTCATATTAGGCAAATAGGGGAAACCTAATGGGGGCAACTCGCAGTGCAGCACGGAAAGATGTTTACCCAGGAGTGGTGCCTATGGAGCAGATACCTTGTAATGTAAATGTTGGGTCAGGGCAGGAGTGCGTGGCGCAGGCAGGTATCACCCCAGGCACTGATGCCCTTGGAGGGCTCCTGGTTTATTCCTCAGCAAACCTCAAGATCATGTTTATTTTTTTAAATATCACTAAACAGAAACTCTGTGAGAACTGCTGGGCAGGGCTGGAAATGAATTTTTATTCTCCTTGTAGCTTAGGTTTCAGTTTATCAGCATTTAGCAAAAAACATCCATATGGGGGTGGAAGAGAATTATTCTCAAAATTGCAGTGATGGATAAAAGCGCACTCACCTTTGCCATATCTCACGCCACTCTTTTCTCGTGGGCGGCCCTCAAAAAGTTATCCATCCCCCTTGTTTTGCCATATATTAGAAGGGGCTGCTTTCGGCTGTCATTATTAGCTGGCTTTTTGTTTAGTTATTTATTAGTTGGTTGCTCTTTTATAATGTCCGTGTTATCTCCAAAAATAAATTATCACGAAATAGAGTTAGCTTGCTACTTGCCAAAGTGGCATTTACCGTCCTCAGCTTCTTTTCAGTGCAAGAGAAATAATGTGGCTCCGGCAGGGCGCTCGGCCAGGCCTCCTGGCCACCTTCCAGCTCTTTTTCTGGCGGAGCTGCTGCTCTCCCTGCCTTCCCCTCTCCCTGTCCCATGTGCCGTTTCATTTAATCTTTTTTTTCTCTTTCTCCTTTTCTTTTTTTTTCTCTCCTTTTTTTTTCTTTCTTTTGCCCCAGAGCCAAATCTCAGCTAAGGAGCAGGAGATAACTGCCTGATTTTGTGCACGTTGTTAGTCTTTCAAAATAAGGAGTAGGCTAATAATCTGGTGATGAGCTTGCTAGCAGTTGTGATGCTTTGGGTTGCTCCTTTGATCCGATGTACCTGCTTTCCTGGAGTGCTTTTCAGAAGGGGATATATTTATTTTGCATTTATCTATCTATCTATGTATCTACTCCCCAGTCCAAATATTAGCAGCCTCTTGCAGCAAAAAGTCTGTGGAGTTGTAGCTGGCATCGACTGACTTTAACATCTCTCTATTTTTTTTATTTATTTTTTTTTAGCATCTTTTTTGCTGCAGTTACCTGCCAGGGTTCGCTTTTGAACCCAGGGCTGGGGACGGTGGGAGGAGGCGGGCGTGCTTCGGGTGGGTTTGGAGCTCCCCGTCGCGCCCCTCGCCTCCTCCCGTCCCCTGTCCCCTGCCTGCAGCCGAGCTGGGCCGTCCCTTCCCCAGCTCCCAGCTGAGCCTCCTGGAGGAGCGGAGCTTGGGCGGGGAGGCGAGCTCTCGCCCGCCGGCGGACGGCCGGAGATTGACGCTGCTTGTTGTGTTATTTTGCAGGTAAAGATGAGCCCAGCAGCTACACGTGTACGACTTGTAAACAGCCTTTCAACAGCGCCTGGTTCCTCTTGCAGCACGCACAGAACACGCACGGCTTACGGATCTACTTAGAAAGCGAGCACGGCAGCCCCCTGACGCCACGGGTTGGTATCCCAACAGGACTAGGTGCAGAGTGCCCTTCCCAGCCACCTCTCCACGGGATTCACATTGCAGACAATAACCCTTTTAACCTGCTCAGAATACCCGGCTCGGTCTCGAGGGAGGCGTCGGGGCTGGGAGAAGGGCGTTTCCCACCCACGCCGCCCCTCTTTAGCCCTCCCCCGAGGCACCATTTGGATCCGCATCGCATTGAGCGCCTGGGTGCGGAAGAAATGGCTCTGGCCACCCATCACCCTAGTGCCTTTGACAGGGTGCTGCGACTGAACCCCATGGCGATGGAGCCCCCCGCTATGGATTTCTCCCGGAGGCTGCGGGAGCTGGCCGGCAACACCTCCAGCCCACCCTTGTCCCCGAGCCGGCCCAGCCCTATGCAAAGGTTGCTGCAGCCCTTCCAGCCCGGCAGCAAGCCCCCGTTCCTGGCCACACCGCCCCTTCCTCCTCTGCAGTCCGCTCCTCCTCCCTCCCAGCCGCCCATGAAGTCCAAGTCCTGCGAGTTCTGCGGGAAGACCTTCAAGTTTCAGAGCAACTTGGTGGTCCACCGCCGGAGCCACACCGGGGAGAAGCCCTACAAGTGCAACCTCTGTGACCACGCCTGCACGCAGGCCAGCAAGCTGAAGCGCCACATGAAGACCCACATGCACAAGTCCTCCCCCATGACGGTGAAGTCGGATGACGGGCTCTCCACCGCCAGCTCCCCTGAGCCAGGCACCAGCGACCTGGTGGGCAGCGCCAGCAGCGCTCTCAAGTCCGTGGTGGCCAAGTTCAAGAGCGAGAATGACCCCAACATGATCCCCGAGAATGGGGATGAGGAAGAGGAGGAAGAGGAGGAGGAGGAGGAGGAGGAGGAGGAAGAAGAGGAGGAGGACTTGAACGAGAGTGACCGGCCGGACTACGGCTTCGGGATGAGCCTGGAGGCGGCCCGCCACCACGAGAACAACTCGCGGGCTGGCGAGGAGAGCCGGTCGATGCCGGACGTCATGCAGGGCATGGTCTTGAGCTCCATGCAGCACTTCAGCGAGGCCTTCCACCAGGTCCTGGGGGAGAAACACAAGCGGGGCCACCTCCCCGAGCCCGAGGTGCACAGGGACACTTGCGACGAAGACTCGGTGGCCGGCGAGTCTGACCGCATTGACGAGGGGGCTGTCAACGGCCGGGGCTGCTCCCCGGGGGAGTCCGCCTCGGGAGGCCTGTCCAAAAAGCTGCTGCTGGGTAGCCCCAGCTCCCTGAGCCCCTTCTCCAAACGCATCAAGCTGGAGAAGGAGTTCGACCTGCCGGCCGCCGCCATGCCCAACACCGAGAACGTTTACTCCCAGTGGCTGGCGGGCTACGCCGCCTCCCGGCAGCTGAAGGACCCCTTCCTCAGCTTCGGCGACTCCCGACAATCGCCCTTCGCCTCCTCCTCCGAGCACTCCTCGGAGAATGGCAGCCTGCGCTTCTCCACGCCGCCGGGCGAGCTGGACGGAGGGATCTCAGGCCGCAGCGGCACGGGAAGCGGAGGGAGCACGCCCCATATTAGTG
>NC_079299.1:29776421-29851421 GCF_023638135.1 Falco biarmicus
CTGAACCGCAGTCCCCTTTGCTGGGCCGGTACCCTGGCTGTCGCCGAGGTGGATGCTGTGCCGGAGCTGGAGCCGTGCAAGTGCGGGCGCTGCTGGAGGGACCCCCAGCACAGCGTAGGGGAGGCAGGGTGCAGCCCTGGCGTGGTGGGCTGGAGCTGAAGGGGATGGATGCGGTGGCTGTCCCCAGCAGAGCTGGTGTACGCAGGGATGCGCAGAGCGCTTGGCAGCTGTCATGATGACACGCCTGTTGATCCCGTGCCATGAACTGTCCGTACAGTCCGGTCTCTCCCTCCCTCTCACTATTTTTACTGCTGGTTGTTCACACCGTGGTTGAGATGTTGTCTAGAGGACTTGTGTTGGCAGGTCTGCCCAGAGTTGAGCATTGCCTGGCTGTCTTTTGGAGCGGGCGCTATACCCGGTGTCTATCCTACGGCGGGCGTCGTTCCACTACCTTTCTCTATACTATGTTTTACATGTGAAGTAACCGTATATGCAGGTGTATATACAGGCATCTCTAGGCAGATCTGGGCTCCATGCACTGCTACAAAATTAAGAGGTGGAAAGCATACAGCAATTCAGTATTTTTTTTTTTGAAATTGCACAGCGATGCATTTGATTTACAGGTCTCAGAAAGATGAATTTTATAGCTTTCAGGAGCTAAACGAGCCCTCTGGGCGCTGCATTGCCCTGCAACCGTGCACGTGGGGCTGGGGCCGTGGTTTGGAGGAGCTTCACAAGAAGCAGCTCCTGCTGTAGGAGAGAGCACTGGCTGGCCGGCGAGAGCGTAGCTTGTGAATGACAACGTGCTGTCACATCAACACCACAGCAGAATTCTTTAACGTGATGTTTTTCTGCCAGTGGCAATGAGTTAATGGCGTGATAAACCCGCTGAAGTTTGTTGGGTTGGGGGGTGGATGTCTAAAGGCCCCATCATGTGCTCTCGAGATGCTTTGGCACCCCGCGCATGCGTGACCCGCGCGCTGTAGAAACCTTCCTTTTTCTGTCTGTGCAAAAAGAAGTCTGTAAATAAGAGCGATATTTGGGTAACGGTGTCTTTATCGTTCAAATCTCAAACCCCATCAACTTTCGAGGAGGAACACGTGTTTTTATGGCACAGACCCCTTTGCTGTTAGTATTTAATCTCCTCCAAATTGAATGATTAATGTAATGAAGGCGCTGAAACAGTATCCAGAATTTAGACTACAGATGTTTCGTATTTATTATGTTTCTAAGGGCTGAGATAAATATGGGAATAAGTGATACCATGTCTTTGCTTGACATTCAGGAGGCTTTGGCGTATCTGATGAGATACAGTTTTGGGGTTTATCTAAGAGCAGAGTTTGTACAAAAAAGAAAAAGAGATACCAGCAGCTCTTTTAGTGCCTTCCCTCTCTTTTTTTTCCTCCTGTAAGAGCTGAAAACCATTTTTTGGTGGTTGCATGGGCAAATCGTAGTGTTGACTGGGAGAGTGATGCTGCTCGGAGGGCTCTTTGCCAGAGTTGCCGGAGAGCCGCTGCTCCTCGAGCCCTGATGCTCGGCTGCTGGGTTCAGACTAGCCACAGGGATCCAGGTGTGGGATGCCCCCCCACCGTGGGGCAGGAGGCATGGGGGGGGCGCTGGTTTTTGTGCCCCTTGGTGGGACATACAGTTCGTAGCCGTGTTGTGCTGGTATGGCTTGTAGCTGGGATGGCTGCGGTGTTCTTGGCTCCGTTGAAGGTCTCAGCCAGCTTTGGCGTCAGCCTGGAAGGCACTGGGCTCAGGCGGCAGCAGCAGCAGCCTGCCCTGGCGGGGAAGGGGGACACCCAGTGAAGAGCTGGGCCAGGAGCTGCTTATTTAGTCTTGATGGCAGCTCACGCAGAGCCCTTCAACCACTCTCTTAAGTATTAATGAGGCAATTTCCATAGAAACTGGCTCCCTGGTCGCGATGCAGAGGTGGATTTTGAGGGGTGTGCTGACAACGTGCCGGCCTCGCCACCGCTGCCTGCACTGTGGCCCTTAGCCTGCCGTTTGGGGTGGCGGGGGCTTGGGGCTCGGCCTCAAGCAGGGGCTCTCAGCCGCTTTCGTTCTCTGTGTGAGCGGAGCTGGGCCCCATCCCGTGCTGCTGGAGTTGATGGCAGTCGCCCACCTGCTTCGCTGGGCATGGGCTGGGGCTTTGCAGCCTGAGCTTTGCTGCCGCAGCGTGCATTGCATGCCGTGTCATATCCAACGTGTGATGAGTTGGAGAACATCCTCCGTGAGCCACCTGCCGTGCGGCGTATTGACAGTACCGATGGCTTTAAGAGGGTCTTTGGCACCTGGGTGCATCGTGGGTGCTGGGGGAAGCCATTGAGGTTTTGGAAAAGAATAGGAGGAAATTTTCAGACAGGCCAGCTCAGTCTTTGCGCAAACAGAGCTCCTGGCACAGCCCTGGTTTCTCAGTAATGCCTGGAGGTTTTTCCTCCTAAATGATCCCTGTGGTTCCTGCATGGTGCCGTGCCAAACGATGCTGGACACGCGAGTGTGGCCTGAGAGAAGGAAGGGCTCCGTCCTGCCGTATCCCTTTGTGACAGTTGGGTGTCCTAGTTGTTAAAGAAAAACAAGACCAAAAAAAAAAAAAAGTAAAATAAGAGAATAAGTCACACCGTGGGCCATGTCACACCTGTTCTCTCCTCTGTCCCCATGCTCTCTGTAGGTTCGGCGTACCCCCCCAGCTGGCGCAGCGCCCAGGGAGCCCCGGACGTCTGGCAGTTTTCGGATGGAAGTTCAAGAGCACTTAAATTCTGAAAGGAGGTGAAGCTGGGGCGAGCGGCCGGCGGCGTCTCGGCGTCCGGAGGTGGCCTCTGTCCTGCTGGCTTGCCGCGTCCCTGGGAGAGCCTGAGAAGTCACCCGCTGAAGGCAGCGCTCCCCGGGCTCCTCCTGCCTGCAAGACTATCGTATTTATATTTTGTAATAGAGTACACACTTCTTTGGGGTTGTTTTTTTGTTTTTGTTTTTTTCTCTCTTCTTTTTTTTTTTTTCTAAAAACAAACAAACAAAAGCAAACCCACCCACCAAGGTCAAGGGCTTATTGATGGCTTCAACTGGCTCCTTTCCCCACGGAAAAGACTGTCTTGCTCTCGTGGTCAACCCGGCCTGTTGGTTATCTCCATGACTTGCCATTTCTCAGAAGGCGTATCTGATGTGACGAATTAAAAATAAAACAAAACAGTGTAGGTCTGTGGGTGGGTGGGAAATTGCCATAATAAATGTTGGAGCTTTAGGTTTTGTTTGCTCTGTCTTTAATTTTTAATGCTAACAAGGGCCAGGCGGCTGGTATGACTCTGTATTACCATATCGGCTGCAGAAAATCCAAGTGCTGAGTTTACAAAGAGAAAGCCAGGGCTGGCGTCTGCGCGAGGGGCTGCGCGGCCCCGCAGGGCTGGTGTTTCCTGCAGAGCTGGACCAGGCGTCGGGCTTACGGCTGCGGCACCCCAGGTCACGGCGAGCCCCTGTTGGTGTGTGGTGATGCTGAAGTGGGGGGGTCTCCCAGCCCTCCTCCATCGCCTGCCTTCTCTTGACGAATGCCGGCTGTCGTGTTACATTTCTGCTGTTAAACTATGTACTTTTGGGGCCGGTGGGGTCCCTAATGTCCCTTAGTGTCTGTCCAAGGAGAACCGATGCCAGCTGGTGGGTTTCGGGGGGGGTGATAGCCTTGCTGTGGAGATGCCGCCAGTACCAGGGGATGCAGAGCCATGCCCCGAGCTGGGGGACCAGGGGGAGCTGCATCGGGTTGGCATCCCGGTGTCTCCCACGGAGTGCTCCAGCCCTGGCTCAGCCTTCCTGCTTGCCAGTGACACTCCATCCCTTACTGGGAGCGGAGCCCTCGCCCAAGGAGCTTGCTGGTGTGGGGCCCAAGCGCTTTGCTGAAGGGAAGATGGGTTAAGCGCATGCTTTTGTGCTGTCTCCGGTGGGATTTATAGGCTGTAGCTACTTGTGCCTGTGCCGGTGAGCGGGAATGGACCTTGTTTGGTGACAGAAGCCAGCTGGGTAGCGAGAGAGGTGCTGACCCAGCGTGCCGGTCGCAGTGGGACGGAGCCGAGTTGTGGGGCAGGGGCCAGCTGATTTACCTGCTTCATGTATCAGCTTCAGTCCCACTCCTAGTTTTACTCACCTCCTTTCTTTAAAATCCAAGCGAGACACCCAGCCAGGACGACTCTTTCCTGGTGGAATGGCCATAGGGGAAGTGATGTTGCCTTTGCCATGGGTTGTGGTTGCTCTTTTGCTTTTTAAAATCCCAGGCTGTAGTTCTCCTGTCAGCCAGGACATAGCACAAGCACAGACACTTTTGTACCTTAAAGCTCAGCAAGGGGCTGGGTTGGGGCAGGCGGCAGAGGCACCTCCACACACTGTAGGGTCAGGCTGGGAGCCTGGGGGAGCTTGGTGCATGGGCACAGGTTGACTCAAAGAGAGCTCTTTGCTGCCTTTTTTTAAGGCAATTTGGTCTTTGAAGTCCAGCTACCCCAAAGCTGGCTGCACCCTAAGCCTGTTTTTTTAATCATTGGAGATGTTTTAAAAGATTCTTCCTATCCCCACCTGTGCTGCCACCTGTGTGTCTGCTTCTGAGGGGGGTTTGAGCCATGGACAGGTGAAAGCCATGGACAGGTGAATCTTATTGCATTAATCAGCCCCATCAGCTCGGGGCTAACCGAGTTAGTAATTGCAAAGGGGGTTGCTCAGCTCTCTCCTTCAAATTGCAAACCAGGCATCACCTGGTACGTATCTACAGCAGGCCTGTAATGCTTATAATAAAGGGCAGCTGGGAGGCTGCTCTGTAAGGGTTTTTTTGGTGTCGTGGCCAGCCCTGGGGGTGTCTGTACCCTTACTTTGCCTAAGCACAAGCAAAGCTCAGTGGGTGGATGGCTTCTGGGGTAGCCTGTTGTACTTTGGATGCTCTGCCATGTGGAACAAGTGGAATGTGCTCGGCTTTCTCTAGCTCAGGCCTGGCTCTCCTCCAGTGACCAGTGCCAGACAGGTGTTTCTCCCAGGAAAAGTAGAAAATAAGGCAGTGACAGCTAAATGTACTTTGCCAAGCGCAGAGAGGAGACGTTATACCTGTCCTTTCCTGAAGCATTGAAGGTAAAGTGAAATAATCCATAAGATGTATATTTTTTAATGCAGGTGTTAATCCCCCCCAACGCTTAGGACTTTAAAACATCTGTGGAATTTGTGTTGCCTTAAAGTTACAAATACATGTACTGACTGTGCTGGGAGCCTCTTGTGAGTGCTGGGGGCTCCTCTCCCTTGCTGCAAGGCCTGATCCTGCTCTGGGGTCTGCTCTACTGTGGCCCTTGCAAGGCAACAGGGCAGCCCCAGCGTGAGGTCTTGGTGGAGCCACAAGGCTTTCCACTGCCATGTGTGACCCGGAGCACTCTGTGCATTCCTTAGGGTTATCCTTGGGATCCTTTTTTTTTTTTTTTTTTTTTGGCTGGCCAGGACTTAGCTGCTGCAAAGCCCTTTGCTGTATCTGGGTGTGCAGAGGATCGTCAGCCATTGCATTACAGCGGCTTAATGAGTTTCTGCCAATTAACAGGAGTCAAGGCTTTCCTGTGAGGAGAGAGCTGGAAAGCTGTTAGCCTCCAAGCTGGAGATTGCTCTGGTTTTGATGCAAGAGGGGCAATGTTCCTAGGGGTTTTGTATTTTAGCATGTTCCCAAGGTGTGAGTCTACACATCGTGGTTAAAAAATGAAGTACGTTTGGGCTTTATGAAAAAACCAAAGCTCCGTAAGTTTTGGAGTTTTTAATCAACTAAAGTGCTCTCTTTCCTGGTCCAGGGGGCTGAGATGAGCAAGATACCTGGGAATTAGCTAGCTTAGCTTTGATTTGTTTTTGAGTTTAAAAAGCTGCTTCAAACTTGAAGGCCATTTGACTGTGCTGTATTTTATTTCTAAGCACACTTTAATGACACCGAAGTGCAGCAGAGGTCAAGTCTTGTGTTAAGTCTGACTTAAAGTTTGCTTTCAAAATAATATATATTTTGGATTCATGATGCATTTGTGCTGTGGGCTTGTACAAGATGAGAAAGCTCGCTCCAGAAGGGATCTGAAAACAGATCTAAACCCCTGTGAATGAGATTTCAAGCAACCCTTCCCCCCCATGTTTCGTTTCAACCTCAGCTTGGTGTCAGCTCCCACTGAGCGAGCTGTGGGGTCAGCAGCAGCAGTGGGCTCAGGAGCATCGTGGGGCTGATGGGATGGCAATGTGACTGTGAACGTGGAGGGAAGCACCAGCATCCTTGGGCTGCTGGAGGTTATTTTTTCAGCTATGCTGTTTACCCTGTACTTTTGTTTTGCATCTCACTTCTTCTTTTGCTGTGTGTGGTGGAGCTGTCTGGATGCTGGTGAAACCTGGGGTGAGCCTTTACCTGCAGACTTTTTGATGGCGAGGTGGACCTGTTAAACAATGCTGCCTTTCCAGGGCTCCCTGCTCTGGTATGATATTTCATGTGATCCTACTCTAAATTATTATTGAGGACTGAGCTGAACACCCCCCATCCCCCCCCCCAGAATAAAAGTGGTACTCATTTGCTTTTTTTTTTTTATTCTCCCCTTCCCCCTACTCCAGTTTTCCCGTTTCAGATGTGATGAGGCATCGCCATTGGGTTGTACGTTGTATCTGCTTCAAGTCAATACATTCTTGCTGCCCCTCCATTCCAACAGCCCCTGAACCTCCTCTCCCCCTAGAATTCACCCTCTTAACATTTGCCATCTACAGGGGTCCAAATAATCAATTATTCCCAATGAAAGTTGGGGTTGGGGGGAGGACCGCAACAGAAAAGCCAAACCCCAAATATGGCCCTTATTCCTGAATCTCACTGGATAGAGTTACACATCTGGTAGAGGCTTGTTCGTTGTTGCTATTACTTTTATTGCGTCTTTAGCAGTGATGAAGTTCAGATGGCAGAACCAGTGGGCCCCAATTTAATTTCGTCTGGCCTCCCGTAATGAGCACGAAGGGTTCCCTGGGAAATGCTGGCTCGGTGGCGGTTCCCGTGGGCAGGGGTGGCTGGCGTGCTGCGGCCATGGGCAGGAGTGCTGTGGCCAGCTGGACAGGGGAGAAATCTGGAAATAAGGATGATAATGGGTGGGTGGAGGTGTCTGTGCTGTGTGAGCATCAAATCCTGCAGTGAGGTGGCTGGCCAGGCTCCTGGACAGGTAACTTTTCCTGTCAAAACCCAGAAGCAAGAGCAGGAGGTGGATTTCCACCTCTTTTGGTGGCTGGGGCATGCATGCCGCGATGCTTTCCGAGGTTGCTCTAGTCCTGATGGCTCTTCCCTGGCGATTTCCATGACCCTCTGGGTTTTCAGTGGCGATGTATAGAAGCTCCCACCTCTCCCCCAGTGTCTGCAAATGCATGTGTCTAAGGGCTATACAGGATTCATTTACGGGCCTCCCATTGGTGGGATATGTGCATGCAAATTGAAGGTTGTATTTGGCTTCTCATATTCAGATCTATATTCCATATTGTGTTGACCAAGCAAAACAACTCAGCCCCCGTGCTGAAGAATGTGATGGACTGATGACTTTCAGAAACATACTGTAAATCAAGGAGGCTAATAAATACTTGCTATTAATAAAACAGGGCTACTGCCTTTCAAGTTATTTTCCTGTTTTACAACATCTTAATTTAAATGGCATGAAAAAGGCAATTCCCTTGGACCTTCCCTCTTCCCCCAGCACGGTTGTTGCTAAGCTTAACCTCCTCAGATGCCCAGGCAAGATGAGTTTTTCTTCTATGAGAAGGTCTAGATGGAGCAATAAGCCCCCTGCACAACCCCATGGAGCTGATGAGGGGCTGGCCCCAGTGCCAGGGTCCCCTCGGCCAGAGGTGGCCTCTCGCCACCAGTTCCTATGGGCTGGCAGAAGATCCCCTGAGCCTGTCCAGACCAGTGCATGGAAGAGCCTGCAGCCAAGAGCTGTACCACCTGCACCAGCTCACGCTAAAGCTTTAACGCTTCCCAGTGGCGAGCAAAGCTGCTCCAGGTGGTAAGCGCACAGCAGAGCATCCGCAGGCGGCTTAACCCTCTCTGTCGGGTCTCGCTGGGTCTGTACCCCGTCCTTCCCAAGAGGCTGGGTGAAGGTGCTGGTGGCCAAGGGCCTCTGGTGAAGCACAGCTGCAGGAGCAGAGAACGGGGCTGTGAACTTGCTTCTTGAATACCTGTAGCGGAGCTCGTAGTGCCTACGGGGGTGCCGGATCCCTCTAAATAGCTGTGCCCTTGCAAACCTGGGATGCTTCAGGCAGGGAGTGGAGGATGGAGCCCTAAATAAACCTTTATTTATTTTTTTCTTTGTGAGTGTCTGTCCTTTCCCTGACCTCCTCTTACAGCCTTGCATCGGTGAGCAGAGCCCGGTGGCTGCGACGCTCCAGTCCCCCTTCCCATGGGCTGAGGTTGTCCCCTGGCAGCCCTTGTCCCACAGCTCATCTCCAGACCCACCCCCCCCGCTGGTGGGCAGCATGGGCTCTGCCTGTCCTGCTCTCCCCAAACATGCTGCACCCCAAGTACTGTGCAGGGATAAAACATTTTTTTCTTTTTTTTTACATTCTCCTTTCTCCTTCCAACAGACCTCTTCCCTGTGCTCCCCTGGGGTTCGGCTTTTCCATTCAGAGGCTTCAGGGAACAACAGCACTTGGGGAGCTGTTTTGCACCCGGCTGCTCCTGTTGGATTTTGCTGCCTAAAATCCCCTTTTAACTGTTTTTCTCTGCCTTCCCCCCCCACCCCCCGCCTCCCCTGCTGAAGAGATAGCACCTTCTGCAGCTGTAGTGATTAAAGGGGAGGGGAAAGAAACAAGCTTATTTAAAGTAGATCCTGGCAATATAAAATAAGGTGTGGAGGTGATGAATGATCCCAGGGTATATTAAAGCAGGGGCTGGCATTTTCGACATCGCTCTTACCTGCAGCGTGTTTGAGCACCTCGGAGACCGGCTGTTTTGAAACACCGAGCATCCGCCCCTGGGCCCTAATTTGGGCAAGTTTAAAAACGTCCTCTGGGATTTAGTCAAGTCGTTGCTGTTTTCCTCTCCTGGAGACCCCGTTGCTGCCGTATGGATGCAGGGCTGGAAGGGAACAGGAGGAAGAATCCCACCCTGGCCCTGCTCTGCCTCCTGAGGGTGAGGGCATCAGAGAATGGGCTCCCTGGAATGTGTGGGGATGGGTGAAACCTCCTTGGCCTTTAAATGCTTTTTAAAGGCTCTTGGAAGTGTATTCCCAGCATTGCTGTAAGAGGCAGCCAGGAGAAAGAGGGGAAGAGAAAAGAGCTCATTGCATGCAACTAGCAGGGCAGGCGCAGGGAAATTATGCATTTTTCTGGACTGGCTTATTCCCTTCTGTGTATTAAACATTATTTTAATATTCAAGTGACAATGTTTTATAATTAAGCTAAATGTAAGAGCTGGAGTACGCTGGAGAGCTCGGCTCGGTATGAGGAGGTGAGGAAGGTTTCCACCCGCTGCCCAGGATTAACCCCTGGTTGCAGCATCCTTCGCGGCTGTGCTGGCAAGTACAGTGCCTGGCTCTCGAACGCCAACACGCCCCGCACTTTGGCAAGTAAAACCTTTAACTCATAAAGGTTGTAATGTTAATACAGAAGAAAAGCCTTTTAAAAAATTACATTAGTTCACAGACATCTATTGAACTCATGAGGGGAAATCTAACCCCTGAGAGATAGAAACTAAAGAGCTGAGCCATAAACCAGTACGATAACATCCTTATTATAAGATGCAAATTAAGGGGCCCAATTCACTTTAAAAAAGCATTATGAGTATTTAATTTTTCTAGAGGGAATATCTCTGAAGTTGGCCTGTGTGTGGTTTTTTTGTGCTGTATACTTAAAAAAAAAAAGTCAGGCTGTGAAGAAGCTGCTGAAGGCAGAGTGGAGGATTCTGAGTGGTGGTTTGGGTGTTGGAAAGTAGCTGGTGCTTATTGTGGGCAGGAGAGCGTGTGTTCGCACTGGGTTTGGATAGGGAGACTGTGGCTAAAGCCGGCAGCATCATGGTGGGTTTCTAAAGCTGTAAAATGGGGTCTGAACATGCCCTGGAGTTTGTTGCCCGTCCAGAGCAGCTGGCTGTGTCCCCGTGCATCCCTGGCTGGCAGCTCAGTGCTGACGCTGGTGCCCTGTGGATTGAGGAGAAGCGCTCGGTGAGAGCCCATCTGAGTTTATTGACTTTCTGGGCAACCCGCTTCTTGCCCTTGGCATTGCAGCTCCTTCTGGGGGCGGCTGGGCTGCCGTGGTGCTGCCGACAGTGTTATGGGTCATAGAGAGTGTACAGTCTGGTGAGGGGAGCCTGGGGCTTTTGGTTGCCTGGCTTGAGGCACTTGTTCATGCTGGGACCAGTTTGAGGCTTTACCGTATATGCCGGGTTTGATTTTTCTGGCCTTTTCTTGTTTCGTGACTCTTTTAAAATTATTTTTTTTTTTTTCCCACTGAAGTTGGAAGACTGTGTAATCACTGCTGTTGCTTTCGCCCTCACTGTTTGTCAGATGCTGGAGGTTAAAGTCTCAAGCCAGGAGAAGGACTTGGCACACAAGGTGGGGACAGCTGGGATGGAAGGGAGGGAGCCTCCAAGTGTTTGGTCTGCTCTCCATCCAGCTTTAGGGTTGAAAGGTCAAGACCGGTTCGAAAGACAAAGAAAACTCAGTACCCGTAATTTGCATCCTTCAAGACAAAAGGCCTGGTTCAGCCACCTGCGGCTGGAATTGTCTTTTCAAATGCAGAAAATAAAGCAAAGCCCCTGCCCTGAAAATTGCTCTTCAGGTGGGCGTTATACTGCTCTCCTGTGCAATGCGTGGAGGTCAAGGGTTGGGTGAAACAGAGAGACCAAGTAAATACATTAATTTGAAACCCAGAGATGAGAGTATTTGTTTTGCAAAGCTGTAGAGCATCTTCCCAATTACAGAGATGAAAGCTGGGATGGGACGGGGGCCACTGGCTCTAGACCCAGCCCTGCAGCTCAGCTTCGGGGTCAGGCTCTGTCCACACACCGTGGCTGCTGCCCTGGGTTTGGGGCACAAAATAATGGGCTTTTGCTGAGGGTGGGTTATTCGGCTGGGGAAAACCTTGGTCTCCAGCTGGACCGCAATGGCTGAGATTGGACCGGGCATGAGCCACCCATGGAAACCTGTTTCTCATCCCACAGCTGCCTCCCTTATCTCCTTTCTGGCAATCGAATGCTTATTTGTTTCCAAACCACTGTTTACAATGAATATAACTTCTTTTTAAAGCTGCACAGATGCACACAGCCGGCAAAGACCATAAAATAGTGGTAGGTGATGCCTGCTGTCAGGTGCTGGGCTGGCCAGACCTTTAGAAATACAGACTCCTTGCTTTGAGTTTTCTTTTAAAAAGAAAATAAATCCACTATACCCTTCTTTTATCTTGTTCAGGAATCATAAATTTAGCAGGTAACAGGGTTAGTGGACCGGCTAGGCAGCTGTCCGGGGCCATAGGTTAGTTAGACTGGAAGTATTTATGGGGCTGCAGCTCAGCGGATTCCTGGTGGGGGGCTGTGCCAACCAGGCACCACCGAGGGGGGCTCAGCGCTTGGTGCACGTAGGATTAAACACCTGTTCAACCAACCAACCAACCAACCTTTCCTGATACAGCAGGCCATGAGGCCGTGGTAATCCTCCTGCAGGTATCCCCAAAAAGAGGCATTTTATGAGTGTTTCCCCCCTCCTGTTCTCTCCTGGATCCCACACAGGAGCACCTGGAGCATCGTATGCACATGCCTGGCCAAAAGCTGCCTGGCTGCAGGGGCAGAGGGGAATTGCACTTGTCGTTTCCAAAGTGAACTTTGTGGGCGGGCAGAGAGTAAATATCAGGACGATATAGCATGGCCAAACCCTGGTGATAATCTCTTGGTCAGGCATGCTGGCTTTTTCCATGCTGTGTCCCGGCTCGCTGTGCACCCCCTCAAACTCCCCCTCCTCTCAGTTTAGGAATAGGACCCTCGTAAATCCTTCTGACCTGGATGCTTTATCAGGTCCCCCAGCTTCTCTCTGCAAAACCACGGCGTGGGTGGCAGGGGCAAACATCTGCGCAGGGGATATCCTCCCGCTCCTGCTCCTCCGTGGCTGGCCGCTATCGCCGTCGGGAAGGCAGTTGCGGTTTCGTAGCTTTTTAGCTGCAAAATGAGGAAGGATGTTCTTCCTTGTGGTCTGCAATTATGGCGTAGATAGTAACAAACGTATTTCTGCATCCCACTCCAGATTCGCTCTCCTGCAGCCAGGCTGAGATAAGGGGCGATGTGTCAGAAAGCAAAACCCTGACCGTGAGCAAGTTATGGAAGTGATTGTAAAACCTTCTCGGGAGATTAAATGCAGGTCCATGCCTGGTTCTAGCAGCATTTGGAAATAGCATTTAATATCACACAGCACCTTGCTTTAAAGATGCCTAACAAACCAACAACCAAAAAACTCAGCCTCTCTTTCTGCCTGCGTTGCAGGGGTTGGGAATGCGAGGCCCTAAATCCAGCCTCCATCTTTAATCCCGGAAAATCTTCAGCTTTTGGGAGCAGGTGGCATATTTGTCTTGCACGTGCCCCTTGCACACTGATGTTTGCACCACTGAAGCCTCAAAAGGCCCCAGGATTAGCACCAGCAAAAGGCTGGGCTTGTCCGTCACTGGGGATGCTCTGGAAGGGCTGCGGAGGCAGGGTTTGCTCTGGGATGGTGCGATGCCCAGTATGTGGCTCACCATCACTCCAGAGATGGGTCCTGGTCGGGCTTGACAGTGGCTCCTTGGGAGCTGCTGCGGGGGATGCATGAAGCTGGAGCGTACTTGCTCTGTGTGCTTGAAGTGGTTTGGATAATAAATTGAGAAATAGTAAGTTATTGATTTACAGGCAGTGCAAGCGGCTGGCTCATACCCGGCTCCGGGTGCTCCTTCCCAGCCCCGTGCCGACTGCTGCGGGTCAGGGGGTGAGGGCTCCTGGGCATGTCTAGCCACCGTGAAGGTATTTCTAGGCACATGTTGGTTTTTTACTTTTCCTTTCGAAGAGTGTGATGGGGGTCCTGCTCGGGGCCAGCTGTCTTTCCAGAGGGGCTTCTCCTCTCACCTCCCTTACATCTTGCCATGAAGACGATGTGAGATCTGATTTTTCACCTGTGCTGACAGTCCCTGGTCCTGGGCTGGAGCAGCAGAGCTCTTTGCCGACCAGGGCCATCCCAGTGTTTTACTTCCATGCGTACCTGTATTCCTCTGCTTTAAAGGATGAGACTGAACCTCTCACTGGGTCACACTGGGGTGGATTTAATGAGGGAGGAAGAGCAGCCTCAAAAATTAGTCTGACTCCTGGAAATACTTGATACTGTGATTTTTTTATTTTTTTTTGTGTGTAAATTTTAATGTCGTTTCTTGCACTGCAGTGAGCAGGTGGAGGTGAATTCTCCCCAGACAGGGAGGTGCAGCTGGGAAGGGGATGATCTCTGCTGGTGCCTGGGAGCCCCCGTGGCCGGGGCCCTTCTCCCTGCTCTGCTCGGCAGGTTTCGGCATGACTCACCGGAGCCTGGGACAAGGTGGGGTGTTTTCTTCCAGGTCAGGATTTAGGTGGATTGGCAAAGGGCTGTGGGAATGCTTTTAAGGTGTCTTCTTGCATGTTGGTTCCCCCCGCCCCCCATCGTCTCCTTTTTGTTTCCCTGCAAGCAATGTCAGGCTCTGCTGCTCTGCCTTTGCCCAGCACACGAGCAAGGAAGGGTTCGGGCTGCCGGAGATGCACATTTAGCAATTGTCTGCACCCTGCCCTGCACCTCTGCTCAGCATTCCTCCTGCCCTTCTCCCCACTGTCCCCTCACAAAACCACTCCCCATCTCCAAAGAGGTCAATGCCTTTGCTCCCAGCTGGGGGCCTCCAAGGCACCCCCATTTCCTCCCTCCTCATGGGGTGCATTAGCGATGGGAATCAACTCACTCTTACATAGCTATTGCCATACTTGGAATAATAAAAATAACAGAATGAGAGGAATGAAGCTGCTGCATATTTTTGTAACACACATCTAAGTCTTTCAAGACTTGAAGCTCCAAGGCTCACTGAGAGATAAATAATAAGCAGTAATTAAAGATGGACGCACTGAATTGCAAGAGGTTTTGCTATGGTTGGAGATGCCATTGTGCTGGTCGAGGTCCTTGCTGCGGGACTTTGGGGTGGCCGTGAGGTTCTGCAGCTGAGCAGCCGCTTGCATGCAGGAGATGCTTTGCGTTCATGTTACTATTAGTACTTCACATGTGTTAATCACTGCGGCTCCAGCTCTGCTAGTGCCGGGTGTACAGCCTGGCTGTCGCCCACCCAAAGCCAAGCCCAGCTACACCCCCGGTACTCCGTCTGCTGCAGATAAAAACTTTCCTACCACCAAGCTGGGCTAAACGCAAAGTTTTGTGCCACTGGTTCCCATTGTAATTATGTATCTGCACGGGATAGACCCGAGGGCAAACCGTCCTGGCACTCCATCAGCGCTTTCCTACGTGCGCTTCTGGGAAGCGGAGGGACAGCCACATGCATGACCTGTTCTTCTGGCCTCTCCTCAATCACATTGCAGCCTCAGGTGCATTTTTAGCTCCTCTGAAATATTTTTGGGGGTGTTTTTTCATGTTAGTGCCTCAATCGCTTTTTTCTTTTCTTTTTTTTTTCCCCCTTCTTTGACATGTCCGAACCATTTCATCCCATTCTTAGTATTGACATAAAAATGCAGCTGAGAAAACACTGAAGCTGTTTCAACAACTGCCGTGCTAAGAAGTAAAGTAAACCAGAAAGTAGTTATTACACCAAGAGCTTCCTCTTTAAATCAGCTGGAGGGGGGAGAAGTGAGAGTACTTGGTAATTAGATTCTCTCCCGCACCCTAATTGCATTACCAATAAATCAGCTCTGAAGATCTGTTTCTTTTTAAGTTTTCTTGAATTTAGCCTTTGTCTGAGAATCTTGGAACAACAGAGCCGCAGTAAGTATGATTAACTTATAGTTAATTACTAGGGTATTTCGGCTCTGCCCCGTGGACGCCCAGCCCGCGATGGTTAACCATCGGCCCCTCGGAAACCAGCCCCCTGCCAAACCAGGGCGAGCACGGCAAGCTGCTCCCTCCTTACCCACAGCACGCAAGTAAAAGGGCAGGAGGCTTTACGTTAAGGGATAACCTGGCACACGCAGGGGTCCAATGGAAAAAAATGAACTTTTCCTCAGCATGACTTTTTGTCCTGCGCGTTTTTTCTCCCTCTCTTTTTAGGGTTGCTAAAGGGCCAGGGAGTTTTAGTTTAGCAAATACATCTTATAAATACTTCCTATAATTTCAGAGTCCTGGACCCTGAATCCCTTTAAGCTCTGATTAAGCCATACGTAATTGTGTATTTTCTTTTCTAGAAGAAGAGAGGATGTTTAGTTAATATATAATTACATGCTGGGTCTGTGGGCTGCGGATGGGCACGGGGAGCCACCCGCAAGCCAAGAGCGGGAAGGATGAAGAAAAGCCCCCCCCAGACTGTGCAGGGTGACCCCTGTCCCTTAACTGAAGTCAGGGCAAATCTCTTTCAACAAAGATGAGGGCTTATCGGTGACCTTCCACTGAAATCTTGTGCTGTTGAAAGCTGGAGGTTGCACAAGAGGCAGGGCAGCGATGCGCAGTACCGCGCCGCTCCCGGTGAGCGCGTAACACATCACAGCTCCCAACGCACTGGCGGTTCGCATACACCCTTCGCTTTGATGCACTGGTTCACATGCGCCAGGTTATGTCCCCATGACACGTGGCCAGACGATTTATCAGAAAAATCAGTGCTAATCGTTTAAAAAAATAAGTGTTTGGTGGACACGATGTAAATTCCGGATTGAAAGAGTCCGTCCTGCCCACCGCTTGACTCCAGTCCATGCTTTGCAAAGCAAAGCCACACGCAGGTTTCTACTGGGTATGAAGACAAAGACCGTTGTGTTGATGCTGCGGTCACCTTCAGCATGAAAAAGAGAGTTAGCATCCCCCAAACACAATGACCATTGAATGATTTTAATTGAGAAACTTGGGTAGGAGGGATGCTGGAACATGCTATCTCCGTTAGGAGACCGTCACTGAGACTGGCGTTGAGGCATGATGGGGGATGAGCCGAGGTGCTTTGCTTATGGAGCACTGTCCCATAGGGTCTGACCGAGGCAGGCTGCAGGTCACAGGCCCCACTAGCAGCCCCAGGCATGGTGCCATCCAGGGAGCCCAGGCAGGAGCAGCTAGGAGATGGGGACGGAGATAGAGAGGATGAAGGAGACAAGGCTGCATCCTACAGGACTCAGAAAACTGCCCCACTAACCCTCTTGTGCTGCTCAGAAAGCATTCGAGGCTACCCTGCTTGGCTAGAGATGGGAATTGCCTTCAGCTGTGGCCATGCTCCCCACCCAGGTGGGTGCACCCAGCCCACTTCTCCTCCAGCTGTTCCTGGTTACAGAGCAATACGAAGTAGCTGATAAAGCATGGGCTAACAGCAAGCTCAAGAACAAAGGGCTGGAGCTGAGCTTGGAATGAGAAGCAGCAGGTTGTGCTCCTGTGGTGAGAGGCTTGTGTGCTTTTGGGCTCGCCTTGATGTTCTCTGGATGTCTCCAAGGGTCCTCTGCACTGGGTGAGCTGCGAGCACGTGGGGGTCCCTGTGCTGGGTGCCAGCACTGCCGTGTCAGCCTTCACCGGGGGTCTGCTCTGGCTGCCGCAGCCTCCTGCTTGCACCTGACCTGGCTTTGTTTGCCTGGCCTTGGGAGGCAATGCCTCTGGTCTTCAGTTGCATTTGGCTGGTTCAGTATGACACATCTCTGGGCTGAGAAAACCTCTGGGGCTGTGCAAGGCCTGTGCTCAGGAGTGCCAGCTTACCACAGGTGCCCAGGGCGCTCCAGTTACAGCAAAGTGAAGTTGCATTGCTTTGGTGGAAAAGAGAGGATGTCCTTGCCTGGCTTACAGAGCCTGGTAGCTTTTCCAAGGTGCTTCCTATTGAACTTCACTCATGTGCAACGCTGAGCCTTCGGTGGCATCTCGTCTACATGACCACCCGGGGTTGCTCCTGGGGGGAGGACTGGCTGTTCCTGGGAATCTGCTCTCCGTGGGGCAGGTGAGTGGTTCCCATATGCTGCTACTGCTCTTTAAGATTGTAGTTCTTTGCAAATACATGTTATCTCTTGAGGATCTCCCCATGCCCGTGGTGTGGCATCTGCATTATATATTATGTCACACCGTCTTCCTCCCACGTTTGCCAGAGGGGAAAGCTTAGCATGGACTATGCATTAGATTTTTGGAAAGCCTCTGTAGTCCCTGGCACTGTGGGATTAGTTTAGCCCTTCATCTGTGTAAAAGAAATACATTGGGTATTATGAGTGTGCAGGATTGTGTATTAGTGCTTTTTGGAAGACATACCTCTGGAGGTGTGGTCTGTGGCGGCGTGTTAATTGCAAGATGTATTGCCCCATTATCCTGGCAGAAATACTTCTTTTCTTCCCTGTGCCTGACAATTCATGCTTTCGGGAAGGGCTGTATTTTAGTCCCGTGGTGGACAGAAGACTTGAGGTATCTGGTGGGTTTATCTTGTGGCTTGAAGTTGATCAGAGGTCCCTAAGCACTGCTAAAATAATAAGGCATCAGACTACGTTGCTTGGGGACATCAGCGTCTCTTATAAGTGCTGAAAGGGAAGGAATATTCAGCCTCTCCGATGAGCAGCTCTGCCCCACAACTAGCATTTCCCTTGCTGGTGAGTCAGGGATGAAACCACCATGGGCTAATTCCTATTTACCTTGGGGAAGTGGCAGGGGGACCTTGCAGAAGCAAATGTGATGACTGGAGATCAGATTATGTCAAATCATTTGGTTCTGCCATTGAAATGGCCTCCCCCTGCAGTTCCACAAGCGATGGGCTGGGGCTGGAGGGAGGTGGGCAGGAGAACTGGAGCTGGGGGCCCCTCACAGCTCATCCTCCCTGTAACTGGGGTGGATGAGCAGCTCCTCTGGTCCCAGGTCCTTTTATTTCCTTCACCCCTTCCCTTGGCTTGGCTCCAGGAAGGAGACCCAGCCCAGGGGATGTTTTCTTCCTTTTTTTCTTATCACAGAAGCAGTGGGGCAGGCTTACTTAGTGCCACCAGGTGTGTGTCTGGGTCTGCACGGTGCTGAGCTCAACCCAGGTGTCTGAGACACAAGGGTCCATCTCCAGCACCACCAGTCTTTGTGGTCCCTCCCCCTCCCTCAGTGTGGGGTTGTATCACCTTGTGCTTGAAGACACCACAGTTCTGGTCTATCCCCCGCAGAAACCACCTTTTTCCCCTCTGAAAACCTCAGCAAAGGTCAGCTTTAGTCATTTTTTTGGCAAACCCACGCTACAACTGGCTGGACTGGTTTGAAAATGCCTGGTGGCGGCTGCGGCCTGGTGCAAGCGTGCTGCAGAGCTGCATCTCTAGGCGGTGAGTCACTCGCCAGGGCGGCGGGGCTTTGCACTGTTAGGTGGCTGTCCCGCTACGCACCCGGCCAGGGTGGCCCGGCTTCAGCCCCTGTGGTCCTGCCGTTGCCCAGCGGTGGCCCAAAGGGAGGTTGGTGGTGGTGGCTTGGAGGAAACATAAGGGTATCTTGAAATTATTTGGCCTACTCCTTCCCCTCCCCTTGCATCTCCGCCTCCGGCATGGGGCACCTAGCTTCAGCTTTTGAGTAACTCCAGCAGCAAGGATCGCAAAACGAAGACTTATCTAGTAAACGTCATCCTTGACTCCTGCGGCCCCTGAGCCGCTGCCGTCGGTCCTTGTTTGAGTGATGAAGGATTGTACCATTAGTCCACCGCTTAATGAATATTGAAATGCTGTCTGGAAATGAAAAGGCATGTGTTCTCTGGGACACAAACAGACCAGAAATATTTTCCACTGCTGTACAGTCCTCTAAGTGTTGGGTGTCACCCCGCTGGAGCTTCACCGGTGCCCTCACCTTTGAACTAAACTGAGAAGTGGGAATCTTGTGGCTGGTAATAGCGAGGCCATTATTTTAAGGATACAAATGTTTAATGTACAATAACGAGTCACATAATGAATGTCCAAATGAGTGATGTTTTCTTCAGTTTTACATTCCCAGAGGCGCAGAAAGTATTGGTCACTTTGACACAGAAAGCAGCCAGGCAATTACGCTGGCGTGCTCCGAAAAGAGGAGATTTTATTTCATAATGCAAAACTTGCAAAAAAGGCTCAGGAACACCCTGTGCTTCCTCATTGCTACTTTGGATTCTATTTGCCTCCACATTAAAAAGGGACGTGGGGTTTAGGGTTGTGTTTAACTCTGCCCTCTGAGCTAGCATGGGGTCTTTGGCAGTGAGGGTGGGGGAAGGAGAGCAAGAATGCATCTATAAATGGTTTCTTCTTAAACCTGAAATTAATGAATGAATTAAAGAAATCTGGTTCCCCTTTTACAGCGAGGGGGAGAGGTAGGGTACCACCCACCGGTAGCAGAGCTGGCTTGCTCGAGATGGGTGCACAGGTCTGGGTGATGGGCTCAGCCACTCACCACTGGGTCACTGAAACTCCCTGTGGCTTTGGCATAACAGGATTTTGCCCAGACGCTTTCAGTACCCCCCACATCCCTCTTACTCATAAATGAGTTAATGAGAGAAGCCTTTCAAGGTATTTTGAGAGCTTAGGACTTAAAGCTTGATTTTTTTCCTTTACTGAAATTTTGGGTCAGACAATACCTCCGCCATTTTAGCTGGGCAGCACCAATTAATTATTTTTCATGCCACAGAAGACAATGAAACCCGGGTAATTTCAGCGATAGTAGAAAATCTGCCTCATGTATGTGTGCACAGGGGAGGTCTCAAATGAAATGTTGCCTTAGAAAGCAAAGTTCTAGTGTTCCAAAAAAACCCATCCAGGTTTTATCTGTTTTTCCAAAGGCTAAAATGAATTCTTATGTATATTTTATAAGAATATTTGTTTTGTGTTTAGCCCAGCATTAACAATACTTTTTTCTTAATAAGCTCATGTCAGAGCTCCCATAACCATAGCCCGAAGGATATGTTTTGCAAAAATGAAAAATGAACATATTATTTACCTATCAGTACCACGCAACGTTGGTCAGTGCAAACCAGCGGCGCTCCCCCCTCCCGCTCCCACCATTCCGGGGGGCGGGTTGCCCTGTCTGGGCAGTGCTGGGACTGTATCTGTAATATGGAGCTTTCAACTGCTGGGCCGACAAAATGCCTCTCTGACAGCCAAGCCATTAATTACCATCATCTGAGCCTAATTCATTCATCCCTTTCCCTCTCATGCAGAGGGACAGGGAGGGCTGAGGGCACTTGGGGAAACGTAGGCATGATTCCATATTCGTTATGCGGCGAGCGCTGCCTGCGACTTTGTTGGTTGCAGTGGCTTTAATTGAATTGGCTTGCCAATAAAGCTGTTGTCATTCAGTAAGTGAATTTGTTGTACTACTCGCACCACAGCTGCTGCATACAACCAGGCGTTTCCTGAAGGCAAGCCAACCTTGTGCTACCCTGGCTGGAGATTTTTTTTTTTTGCCTTTCCCCAAAACTCATCCGTAATGTGCTGCGTAATATCCTTTAGGTGGTGTTTCCCATCAGGGAGAAATAGGGCATCGCCTACCTGAGTCCCTCTTGCAGGGCCGTGTTGCGACCCTAAAAAGCGGTGGCTGTGGGCCGGGTGCTGGTACCCATCGGGGTGTGGGACCGGCCGGTCACCCCATGTGGTTTTTCAATTAATGGGCTCTGACCTCTGTTACCTCACGCTGGTCATGATAGAGCATCATTGTTCCTCACAGTAAAAATAAATACAGAATATGACAGATAATATATTTTGTTAGTCAGGAGCTTAGAGTCCCATTAAGAAGTCTAGCAATATTGATAAAATAAAGCAACGTTAGGAGAGGCATTTATTATAGGATATGTAGGCTGCTGGGCCAAAAAATACTCCAACTTTCTGCAGTTTATAAAATGTTAAGGAAGTGTGTGTGCGTTGGGGGGGAACTGCTTGATTTATGGTGGCTGTAAAGTGGTACCAAGATGGAGTAAGACATCCAGAGGCCTGAGCAAGCATTACTTCTTGAGTTTTAACATGTGGCAGGAGCACGTATGCAATAGCCCAGAGAGCAGTCCATGCAGCAGCTCAGCGGTGGCTGAGGACCATCGCTCCCCATACAAACGCTTCACCCTTCTCGCAGGGGAGGTGAGATGGAAAACTGCCTGAACGCTACCTCTGCCCCGGTCTCTGTAGGGTTAGAGCAACCCCCCGTATTTTATCACCCTTGAAGAAGGGGGGATGATAACAGAGGAACAGATCTGGTTCCATTTCAAAACGTTGTGGCTGAGTCCCAACTCCAATTGGGATGAGTTACTGTTTCTTGGTGCTATGATGAGCTGGGGGAATTACCCACAGAAAGAAATTTTCTTCCAAGATTTTTTTTTTATAACCTCATTAAACATTGCATTGAAATCTGAGTTCATTCCATTGGATTTTTTCAGATTCATGCTTATTGTAGATTATTTTTAGCATATCAAAAATCTGGTTAGGTAGGGTATTTCGATCTCTCTGCTCAAACTTGATCGTGCTCAGCTGGATGCCTAACCAGAACTGCAGGAGCTGAAGTAATATTTTGGCTGTTGATCTCACTTGAGGTGAACCATAAATTTGAAAAGATAAGCTGGCAATTAGATGGTTAAACTAGTAGATGAATGCCTGCTTCTAGACATCAAATCAAAAAATAAATGTTGCTCCATATAGGGTCCTGTTATTTGAGTGGTAACCCATGAAGAAAAGTCTAAAACTGACTGGTCATGGTAAAACTTTCCTTAACTTCAGTACCAATGGATGTAGCCTGATGGGGACCTGTTGGTTTCAGTGCTGGGAGCCTGCTTGTACAAATCCATGGAACTAGCTCTGGCAAAGGCTGTGGTGCCTGTTTTCAGCCCAGGAAGAGTCAATTTTCCTGTTAGTTTGGGAGTAAAAGTATATCAAACATAAAGCTTGAGGGCCTTAAAGTAGTTGTCTTGTCTCACCTTTTGGGGGGATCAACTCTAGGAGTAAAAACCATGATGACAAATATCCCCCTGATGTCTGTAAGACCATGATCTTTTTCCCCTCGCTGTTTCTTGGGATGCTTCCTAGAAATTAAGGTGCTGATATATAGCTCTCAAAATACCTGTGTGGTCAACTTAGATCCATCATCCAAAGTGCCTGGTGTTGGGCAACGTGTCTGGAGGCACCGGGCAGTGAGGGTGCATTGGTGAGCCTGGGATTTTGGGACAGAACAGTGTGCATCCACAGTAGCCACCTCTCCTAATGATTTTGGGGTGATGCTGGGTCCCAATGGGTCTGTCTGGCCAATATGGTGTGCACTGCTGGTAGCCCTGAGCTGATGCAAAGGCAGCAGGTGGGTCAGTACCTTTCCACTGAACTCAGGTGCCGAGTCAGTTACATCAGAAGTGCTTGGATAAAGTTAAATAACCCAGGCAGGATCTGTCGTTTGCTGCTGGCAAGGTTTGTGATGCCTGGAGGAAGCGGTGGCAGCCCTGGGGTGCTGGGTCTGGGTTTCCCTCCTGGCTGGGAGGGTTGGAGGCCACAGGGCTCAGTGGAGCTCCCCAGCTGTCGGTGGGACCTGCAGGTCTCTTCCCACATGGATGAGTTTGTCCCCATTTCTGCTGCTCCCAAACCCACAAGTCTGGGTGTCCATGGCATGGGGCACCGTGTTGGGTTGGAGCACTGCCTGCTGGAGCTTCAGCTCAGCCAGGGGGCAGAGAGCGTGGGGAAATCTTCACGGTGAATAACCTGGGGTTTAGGTTACTCCAAGTAACCCAATTTACCTTGAACACTCCTCTTAGAGCAGTAACGCTCAGTAAGTGGCTGTGTCAGTCAATTATAGACTTATGGTAGCTGACAACGTTTTCTCCTATCACGTCTTCCCACCACTCCCCAAGCCTCTGCCAGAGAGGACAAGCCCAACGGCAGCAAGCACACACGCACCTCAGCAAGCAGTGGCACGCGGCCAAGGGAAAAGCTCAGGGTAACTTCATATTGTCTTTTCCTTTCCTTGGGTACAATATTCTGTATGTGGAACGCAACTGGATCACTAGTTCTTCTAAAAGACGGAGCTGACAAGGGCTTTTGTGTGCCTGTATCCCCCACACTATTAGAAATAAATTTTCAGTATTAAGAGCCATTTATTAGCAGCTAATAAAGTAGGCTCTTCTTTATTCAGAAGGGTTATATTTTTCTTAACTCTTCTGTGCCCTACACGTTCATGGTTTAAGAAAATTGTGCAGGCGTACTGACCTTCCTTTAGAATGAGATTTCTGTACAGAAAACACAAACCATAATTTTTCAGAGATTGAGATGAATGATTGGGACAGGAATGACTTGGAGAAAGCAGGCTTGAGTGGAAGGGAACTGACCGCTGAACCCAGACCTAGAAGTGCCATAAACATAAGTTTGTAGTAGGCCAATGTTTATTTTCCTTTCTTTATGGCAAGCATTGCTTTTGTCTTTAAGCTTGGTAGGGTTGGCAAAAGAAAAAAGTTCATCTGGAAGCATCTCGGGAAGGGAAGAGGAATGTGGTGAATAAATGGTCAGATTGTAGAACCTGGTTATAACTATCTCGTTATAACCTGGTCATAATGAGAGCAGTTCTTCTCAAAATTTGAAATAACTTTGTGCACTTCAGCTCATTGATATTAAAAGCTTAAAAACTATTTCATGTGCCAAGCTCGTGTCAGTGACCTAAGCAAAAAAAAAAAAACAACAGTCTGTGTGTGTGTGTGGGCTTTGGAGTCAAGGGGAAAAAAAAAAAGGAATTCCATTAAGACTTATGAAGACTTGATCTGTAGAAATTAACTTGTGTCTCTCCTAGCTTGTGATACTGGGCTCTGGTGGGACGTGCGTCCCGGTGCCAACTGGTCTTCATGTCTCTGCTAGCTGCAGGAGGGCTTGGATCCTCTACACCCAACCCTCCGCTGGCTGTCGAAGGTGTAATTAACTGCGTGGGTGGTAAAATGGCCCAGGGCTCCCCGTTTGCATTTTGTGCAACTGGAACGTACCCTCCTTGTTCGGGTAATGTGGCAAATAAAATCTTAGCAGGGCAGCGGCGAGTGTTGATGAGGAGTTTTGAAATAGCATGAGAATGGGTTTTATTACAGTATATCACTTGCTGAAACTGCAGGGCTGGTGCAAATAATCTATTAAGAGAAGGCTTTTGTGAAGCTCTATGGCTTTTTAAAGAGGTTTATGGCTTGGCTAGCAATCGTTTGCTGTGTGAAAGTCTGGAGGTATGAGTTTTCATGGGGCCACGTTGGCATAAGTGCTGCCTTGTGTTGCAACGGGCGAGGAGGTACCTGCAGCTGAAGTTATGGGGCAAGATCCCAATCCTGTCGGAGCTGAGAGCCTGCATGGGGGACACTGGCCCAGCCCCAGCTTCCCCAGGGCTGTTACATGACCCTGCCTCTGGTTTCCTTTGTGTGTGCAATTTCTACCTCCAGCACCCGGGCTTGCGCTCTCACACCGGCAGTGAATTGGATGCTTGCACCCTGCTGCGTACTATGTCAAGCAACTTCTTTGTGTCTCAGATGAGTACTTATAGTCTTTTTTTTTTTTTTTTTTCTTAAGGCGCTGCTGTAAGCGAGGTTTGGCACACGCCGTTTCGTGGATGAGGCAGGGGTCCTGGCTGTTGCAACTCTGCTTGTGTTGCAAGGGAGAGCTGATGGGCTCCCTGCTGCGCTCCCAAGAGGCCAGGATTAGACCTTCCTTGAGCTCCTCTGCCTGCCTGTGTGACCCGAAATGCAGCCTGAGGTTTAGTGGTCCAAACCTGCTCGCTCTAAAGGGTAAAGCTAAAAGCCAGGTACACATGGGAGGGGATCAGTCGAGTTGAAGGCTCTGCCCTCTGACAAGTTTCTCTGTACTCTTTTGCAGCATCTCCATGGGCTTAGTGATTTCAAGCCTCACTGCATGCAAAGTTTTATCTGCTTTCCATGGGTTGCCTGTGCTCTCATGTCCTTTTTGGAGGAGAGCTCTAGGATAAATATTTTTTTTTGAGAAGCACTTTGCAGAAAGCAGCCCCACTGCTCTTTTCGCTGCTGCCTACAGTTTTCAGTGGGAAGAGAAAAGCACCTCTAGGCTTCCTATGTGCATTCACCTCTTCCTCCTGGGCAAGCAAGGGCAGCGCAAGGAGGACCATCTCCCCCTAGCCCAGCAGGTAGAAACTGCCTTTACCTGAAGATACTTTGTGCATGGTAGAAGGCCTTGTTGGAGGTCTCCTATAGCCTTAAAGGAGGAGCTTGTACATGGGTCCTGGCGCACAAGGATGCTTCTGCCTGATTAAATGTGTCAAGTGGGCAGTCCTGATCCTAGCTACTGCTTTCATTAGACCAGTGTGGGACAGGGGAGTGCAGTGGTGTCTCTTTAACGGGGTGATTTGATGTCAGTAGTTAGGGTCTCGTGTTTGGTTTGAGTCTGTAGCGAACTATATGCTCCTTTTACTTTTGCAATGCAAATTTACATTTTACTCTGTGCAAACTCCTTGCACATGAAGCATCATTCAGTCCCATGTCCAAGGAACTCGTTGATTGGGAGATACCACTATTACTGGTAGCAGTTAACCAAGGTGAGACCTGGGTTTTGCTGGAGGACATCTTGCTTTGGTCCCTGTGCTAATCTGAGCCTGATGCCCTGCAGCTCAGTTTGGGACAACCCCCTCCAGAGCTGATGTTTCCCTTTCTCCAAAAGGTCTTGCTTGGGTGGACTTGGAGGTCTGATGGGAACCTTCACATAGCTGTGCCCTCCGCCAGTAGCTCTCCATTTGTATTTGTATAAAGATTATGCACCGAGGTCCTGATACAAACTTCTTGAAGTTGATGGAAGTCTCTCTGCTGGCTTTAATGGGCTTTGCTCCAGCTCTGCAAGTGCAGAGAGTTCAACAAAATCAGAACTCAAAACCTGCAAAAATGCATGGGTGAGAGGCAGAAATGCTGAAATTAGCCCTAGACAAAAAAGGAGGGGACAAAAAAACCCCCAAACCCAACAAAATGTGACACAGGTGCTTTTCTGAAACTTTCTCTTCTGTTTATGTCAAATTGCTGTAAGAATGAGGTTTCAGTATTACAGGGCTTTTCGTGGAGGCAATGCTTGCTCTGAACAATTAATTTTCAAGTGATCTATTTCAATTCTTGTCATCACTGGGAAGGGAGGATATTCAGCTTAAAGCATCCAGCCTGTGTGGAATTCACAACGATGAGAAATATTCTGGAGCTGGGAGTAGGACAGAGTGCTGTGCTGTACCGCAACCCTCTGTGTCAGCTGGATGTTGCCTTTCTTAGTCTAGATCCTCCCTACAGCTGGAATTACTAATAAGCATGGGGCTAGGTAGGATAGGGCTAGATATATGTGCAGTGGAAGGATGGGCATCTGTAGCAATTTTATTGAGGTTGAGAAATGCTCTAGATTTACCAAAATCCAGCCTGTAATGACATTCACCCGTAGACCTGAGAATATTCCGCAAAAATGTGGAAAGCATCACTAAGCTTATGTTTCTGTGGAGGATACCACAGCAGGAGAGGGGAGGGATGTGAATTATTGTAAGGTCCTCGGTTAGGTCTGAACGTCCCAGATCTGATTTAGCTCCGTGAGTGCTTGCCTGACTCCCTCCCATCGCTACCGGGCTGAACAAGTGCGGACAAACCCCGCCTGCAGCCGCTGCCAAGCCTCTCCGGCTCTCTTCACCAGTTTGCCCAAGTACTCAGGCGATAAGATTTGTCCTGCCCTGTTTTTACAAAGGGATTTGGTGATTGCAAAACATGTCACATTATTGACTGGAAGTTGTTACCATCTGGTGGCTGTTTAGATGGTCTGGTACTAATGAGTAGGTAATCTCAGTCGAGTTTCTAGGGGACAGCTGTCCTCTCTCGCTTTCTTCCTCACAATCATACACATCATCATTGTACTGGACACTAATTGGCGTTCTTATTTGCAAAGATGAGTTAGGAACAGTCATGGAAGCACTTGCCACGAGAAATGGCTTGTGGTGTGCAGATAGGGAAATGGGAGGAAAAACTGCCTGGCCAGCAGCTGCATTTTTTCATGTACAGAAAGGATTTCAGGTTTCTAGCAATGTTATACAAGCCTCGAATGCTCTCTAAAGAAGGAATCAAAGGACGTGAGCAATTGTAGATGAAGTAAGATGAATAGAAAACACACCGCTAGCCCCTTGGCTTATTTCCTAACCCTCCAACAAGTCAATAGGTGCCTGCTCTGAAGTGCCTTGTCTTGTAAATGCATGCCCAGAAAATGCAACTTCAAAAAAAAAAAAAAAAAAGTCTAGTGCATATTCAGAGTTGTGATCAGGTGGAAGCTGTTCAGAGGCAGAAGCACATAATGGTTGCTGTGTTCATGGTTGTACGGGTTTGATGGTATTAAAAATGTTATTCAAAATCATGCAAAGTTGGGTTCTGCGCCTGGAGATGGGGAGATTGGTGCTGCGGGGGATGTTTGCATGGAGGGTAGGGCGGTGGGGTGATGTTGGAAGCTATGCAGGGTAGCAAACCCTGCTCAGATACAGCCTGAGAAGTGTCATGGTCTCCTGCCGCACAGGGGAAAGCGTGAGCACAGCTCAGTCACCTCTCACCCCTGCTTCAGCACCCCTTCGCCACCTGCCCTCTCCCTGTGGTCCCCACCCACCTGCTCACAGGAGTCGTCGTGGCCCCGTGCAAGTCCTATGTTTGGGTGGAGGGTCTTCCACCCCTGTGGAGGCCTCCAAGGGACATGTTTGCTGGAAACTGACACGCCTTGAGGACAGAGATGACTAAAGCTTGTTTATAGCAGAGCACGTGCTGTGCTCTGGTGGAGTCAAGCTCCCCTGCAGACCTCAGCTTCTAAAGGTAGAGTCTGGGCGCTCTCCTTTAGCCGTACCACGTCTCCAAGTGCAACTGCTGTCTGAGGCCACGAGTAGTTTGTGCCTAGCTTGGACTCCCTTCCCAGCAAGTAATTCATGGTTGCAGGTGGTGATTTACTTGTACGCGGCTCCTCCTGCCTCCCTCCTTACTTCGAGCCATCTGTACTGACTTCAGGCTCTTCTTTAGTCTGAGCGGAGCCGCAGCGGTGCGGTGGCGATGTGCTGTTGAGTGTGCTTATGTCGAGTTCAGGCCAACAAGTGTGGTACCTCAGCCTGTTGGAAACTGCTCGTGGTAGCTGGCTACTGGTGCCTCCACCGTGCTTTCCTTACTTAACAATGAAATACGACATTAAATACAATCATGACTGTCCGAAGACTTTTTTGGGGGGAGAAAAAGTACAATTTAAAAGCGTTCTTTTGTTCAGTTGTGGAGCAGGTTGGGGGGTTGAGGCCAAAGAGGAAGGTAGGCTTCATCTTCATCGTCGAGCCATAAGTTTTATGAACGCAATGGCTTGATCCGTTAGGCGTTCTGAGGAGGCGCAGTGTAAAGGCATCCGCGTTGGCCACAGATGTGCATGTGGAGCAGCAGCACTGAATCACCTGTCATACTGTAGGGCTGGGGTGAAAGGGGATGCTATTTACATAAATTGTTGGAGAGCGGTAAATATTATTTCATGATATCACATCAAGATTAACTTAATCAAACTTGATATTAAGAGGCAGAATGATTTGCTTTTAGTCAAAGACACAATTAAAGAAGGTGCTTGAGGGTAAAGGAGAGTGCCTACTTAGGAAGATTTTTATCACACAATGGGTGATTTGGGAAGCTTATAACCAGGATCTTAACTCCTTTGTGGATTTTGCAGCTACAGCTCTCCTGATTTTAGCAGCTGTTGCAGTTTCAGGAAGGATAGCACAAACAATGCAGTGGGGTTTTGGGGGGTGTGTGGGTTTTTATGGTGTTTTTTTCTTGTTCACCCATTCCACCCCCCCAGGAGTGGAGCTTTAGCTTGAAGGGAGAAGTCTCTTAATCTTCTAAACACCTATATTTCATCTCAAGGGTTTCTGCAATTGGTGCAAAGATCCTCTCAGCAAAATTAATCCAAGGTAAAGGCAAAACCATTAACACTTTCCAAGTGGACTGTGAGTCTGCCTGGCCTGGGTGGTGCTGTGGGTGAAGATTGTGCCTTTTGCGCCTGCAGTCTGTAGAGGGTTAATGTCGTCTTAACCTTTTCGCTGCCACTTTTCTCTTGGCCAACAGATCCATGTCTGTTGAATAAAGTAACGTTACTTATTGGCTAGGAATGGGTTCACTTACTATTTGGGCAGCTGGAGATCGGTGCTTGGAGTTTCCCAATGCAGCCATAGCATATGAAACATCTGGAGCTGTTCCCCGTACTTTAAGTGAAAGCTCAGTGTGTATTAGTTCACCGGGAGATCAGATCCCTTGTTTGTTTGTTTGTTGCATCTTGAGTTGGCTGTGGGGCAATTACTCTTACACAACTTCCTAAATTTTTTGCATATTTTTATAGAAAAGTAAAAGCTGGCCCATTTGGGCAGTCCCTAGGTAAGTCCCTGCTCCCTTTCCTTTCTGAGGAAGTCTGAGCTTTCCCCTACTCTCCTACTCTCTTCGTATATTTCTTTTTTAATCAAAACTCAATTATCAGTTGGGGGTGGAGCTTAAATTGAAAAATCTGTGTCAAGTCTGAACTGCCCCTCTCTTTGTGCAAAGTGCGTCTTCCCCTGTTCCCAGCTGGAAGAGCTGGGAAAGGTTAAACATGTGCTTGGTGCGTTCCAGGATTAGGCCCGTTGTTTAAGTAATAGCACTCAATCTCACCAGCCTGTGTTTACCACAAAGTCTTTATTTTCCATCCAGTCTTTCCATTCATTCCATGATTGATGTAAAAGCTTTATTTTTCTGTAGCTCTTTCCCTGTCCTTGCCTTCCTGGTGTTTTCATAACCCACTGTGCAGGGGTTTGTCTCTCCTTTCCCTGGGGTTTCAAGGTGACAGAGAGCAGAATTTGGCCCAGGGTATTAGTAAACTACTTATATATATATATATAATCTGTAGCTTAATTACGATCATGTTTGGTTGGTTGAAGTGATGCATAGTGTTGGTTCTTCAGCAACCACCTGTGGGATGCTCGGGCATTGTCAGTATATCTAGTCCTTGTTTCTATGCCTGAGTAATACAAGCATCTGCTGCCACTCAGCAAGTGATGCTCTATTGACCATTTCTGACAACTCCCACCTGTTCATGTTTGCATAAGCAAGTTTGAAATGCCCGGCCACGGAAAGAACAGCCCAGCACTGCTTTGTAGCCAAGGCTTTTCCCTCTTCAGCTGCTTCAGGTGCCTGTTGATCACTGATTTGCAGTGAGGACAACACCTTCTTTTATGGGCTGGTTACCTCTTGGGCGTTAAAAAAAAATTTGAAGTCCAGCTTTGCCAGGCCTAATTACTGTAGGATTGCCTTCCATTTTTTTAAATAGCTATAGGTACTCTCATCCTTTTTTCCATCTGGCAGACAAAGATGCTTGTAGGTAGGGAGTTAGTAGATCTTCCTGTGATGATATTCAAGCTGCAATACAGTTTGGATAGTAAGGAGCTGGTGGTGAAACAGAGACTGGTGATGTCCATATGGCCTTGGCCAGGGAGTCCACCAACATCCCCTTGGAGGCTGAGAGCCCGGGCGGATGAAGAGTGCCTTGTGTGCAGCTATTAAAACTCAGTGTACTTGCTGTATCTTGTTTCCCCTGGTCTTCATTATTTAAACTGCTGTACACTGGGGAGAAGTAATCTCTTCTATAGCGAAGATAAGGGAAAATCTTTCTGGCATTACTTGCTCCTAAGCCCTCTTCTCTGCCGATGCTGTGCCTGCCAGGTCAGGGGGTGTGAGAGACTCTCCCCTGAGGACAGGTCTGCAGCTTGCAGCGGGGATAGAGCCCAGACCTTTGTTTCGGGGAGGTTCTTCTCTGACAGAGCCTGCGTGCTCGCCTCGGGGGTTGGACATCCTTGCTTCACCTGGCACGCTATTTAAGCTTGTCTGCTGGAGTTTTAATGTTGCACTAACGCTGTTTTTGTATTTCTAGGGCATTCTTTAGTCCCATAATTTTCTGATTTGATACAGTATGTCCCTTATTCCCTGTACGTAGCCAGTAAATATGTGGCAGAAATGAATTTTTCCATAGGTAGCTTCCTCTTTCCTACTGCTTTGGCAGACCTTTGCTATCTTAGCTACTTGAGCTGTGCCAAAACCCATGCAGCCTCTGGAAGCGCCCGTTTCTGCCAGGTAGCTGGAGGGGGAGCGGGGTGACACCCACATTTTCCTTACTGAGGCTGACTTTTTTTGGGTCCTCTCTAGCATTTGGTTGTACTTGCTTTGCTCAGCCAGCTGCTGCCGGTGGCTGGAGAGATGTGACTTGGGCTCAGTTTATGTTGAAGAAGTGGGTGAGCTAATGGCTCGATCACGGGGTTGGAGGTGGCTTAATTATTACCTGATAAATCCAAAATGGTAATCCGTCTTATATTCTCTTTTTATCATGAGTAGCCTTAGCAGTAGCTTCAGCAGTATCAAATACCTGATTTGTCATGGAAGGAAAAAAAGAGCCAGTCAGTTGTTTCCTTTGCATCTTAATGCTTTTGGGCTCAGGAACATCTGAGTAACTATTTTAATGAGAAGACTTGTGGTGAAACACAGGTAAGATCTTAAAGACTTTAATTGCTCCCATGAGAAGTCAGGCCAGGTTAAATAATAGTGCTCAGCTCGTGCAGTGGGGTGCCGGGCCCTGCAGAGCTGGGGGGGAATGCCTCCTCCGGGAATGGCTGGGGAAGCAGGTAGAGAAATGAGTTGCAATGGGCATTGCTGGTGCAATGTGACTTAATATTTTGCTTTGGGATCGCCATGATAAGTATTTTGTGGAGACCCCAGCCAACAAGATGAGCGTGAGCACAGCAAGGTCTCAACCTAGGGAAAAGTCAAGCGGTGCAAATTGAAGCACTTTGCCTCTGACTCAGCTTGCTTGAGCAGAGCTTACCTGCGGGTAAGGCATTTGTTGGAGACTCGGGCTTAATCCTTGAGTTTAGTCAAGGTTTTGTGACATCTGGAAGTTTTAATCCAAGGCCCAAACTAGCTTATTCCATGAGAGGATTGTACAGATAAATTCATTAATGTTTGTGGAATGCTTAGCAGCCACTTAAGCATATCAATAAGTTTAGAGTGTTATTACTGTATGGACTTTGATTAAATCCCTTCGTGTCAGATCTCCTCTTAAATATTTTCATCAAAAGCTTGTGCTTTTTTTTTGGAATTTTTTGTTTGTTTTGGGTTTTTTTGTTTTGTTTGTTCAATGTGGATTTCAATTCAAAGTTTGCAAAATCTGAGCCACCCCTCTGGCTGCTTGGAAATGTTCAAAGCTTTTCCAGGCTTATTTTTTTAGTAAGTAATATTGTGAATTGCAAACTCTAGCTGTAGAGAGTTTTAGCAAATCTTAGTTTTGCTTTTGGCAGCTCTGTAGGTTTTTGTGTGCCCAGCCCTGGTGAGCTCACATTCAGCCTGCTCCCTTCAGGGATATGGGAACGATCTGGTGGGGTTTTTAAAGGCAAGAGTAGAGCAAACCCAAGTGAAAATGATTCTGTTGTTTTGGCTATGACTAGGCTGAAACTGGGAAGTGCTTGCTCGATGCTAAGGACAGATGAACGTTAAGAATTTGATGTAATCCTAGACCTCAGGCATGAAACTCAGCTTGACCTTTCCTGTCGGGTGCTTTTGTGCAATCCTACTGGACATTTAGCAACGAGAAAGGAAGCGGAGGAAGGATATCGGTTCAACCATATGTCAGTGCTGGGATGTAAAGTGACAGGCAGAGGAAGGAATGAGATGTACATGGAGTCGCTGGTTAAAATAAGAACCTTTATAGAGGGGAACTGGGGGGCTCGGGGGACCGATGTGCTTGCTGGAGGTCACCAGTTCAAATCCCGTTTATGGAAGTAGTGACCAAAATATATTGTTGTGCCATAGCTGATCTGCTTCCTATGGCTGAGGGGCTTCACTCTCCTCTGGTGCTCTCCAGCCTGTTGGCTGGTCATAAAAGCCTTCACCACAACTGGTCCCTGTTGGCAGATTAACGGAGGGGCTAATGATATTGCTGCGGGGGTGAGAGGTGTCTCGTTCCTAAAAGCCAGCTCCTCAGGGAAGGTCAGGAGCCTGTAGCAGGCCTTCTTCCTAAAGCAGAAATAGGGATTTTGAGCTCCAAGATTATTTTTCCCCCCTCCCAAGTTTGCTCTGAAAGAGCAGTAACCTGTCACAAAGCTTGTTAAGCTTTTAAACGAAACACTCCTGGTCTTTCATGATGCTGCCACCGCCTCCAGGGACAAGGCTGCATCCCAAAGCCACACACTGAGGAGGTGGGAACCAGGGACCTAAAGCAAGATGGGCATACTAGTGAACGTTGGTGTCTAATAGCAGCCTGCTTGGGTGATTTTTGACAAAAATTCACACTAGCGAGATCACAGCTTTGTACGGGCTTTGCGTGAGCGTGGGGCCAGCAGCAGAGCTGAACCCATGGGAAGTGTCTTCTGTGGTGGGCGGTGTGTGTGTGCTGCAGCGTGTGGCCCTGACCGAGGGAGCGGTCTGCCTGGGGAGGACTCCGGGACTTGTAATGTTACTGCATGGGATAGTGAGTGTGGGGGCTGGCACTGGGGGCTGTGCAGGCAAGTCCAAGACCTGACCCAAACCAGCGTTGGGATGAAGCTGGGGCTGTCCCCGATGAAGACTGAGGCAGTTCTCACCCCTGTATCTCAGAGAGCTGCAGTTTGGTTTCTTGTTGGACTTTCTCAGCAAAGCCAGAGGCGCAGAGCTGGGGCTGGTCTGAGCACTTCCAACTAACAAGGGGCTGCTGGTCAGTGTAACTGCGGGGGGCTGGGGACAGCAGGGGACAGAGCTGGACTGCAGAGCCTCCGTGCCAGAAGATGCTGGGAGAGGTGGACATCATGATTTGAACAGATTCACAGTGCAAAAAAAAAAAAAAATTTTTTTTCTTGCCAGAAATCAGAGCCTCTGGCTCTGGGCTCACTTACTTCAGACTAGTGCTAACTTTAGAGTCTAACTTTCGTGGCTCTGGCGTGAGCTTGAGCTAGCAAAATGCACCAACAGCGTGACATTAATTCTCTTTCAGCAGCGTAGAAGCATGTCTGAAAATAGATGTCAATTTAAAAATAATATTTCAGGGCTTTCTCAGTGCCAAATCAGACCTTTGGCCATTTATAGTATCTGTCTCTCTGGCAGAGACTGGCTTCTGATGCTTCATATCAAGATCTGGTGTTCAGTCAAGTTGGATATAAGGAAATGTATTGTTTAAATGGAGGCAGAAAGATTAAAAAAAACAAACCCCAAACTCTTTCCAGACTATAGTTCTCCCTCATCCTGCAAGAAAATACAATATCAGAGATGGTCTTGCAGATCTTTGCCAGCGAATAGTTATTGCCCATCTAAAGGGAACTGCTTCGATTGAATAAAGCTAATACAAATGTGCAAAAGCTCATAAGTACATATCTGGAAATTTGTAAACCAGAAGCAGCTTGATTTTCAAGGAAAACAGTAAGTTTTCAGCCATTTGTAATGGCACTTTATTATAACTTTATTTCAGTTGATTTAGTAGCTGCCTGCAGTTCTCTGGGAGGCTGGATGCAGCAGGAGACCCTACAGCAGCTTTGTTGTTTTTTTTTATTTTTACATTTTTACAAGATCTCAAGAGTTGCAGCTCCACCTGTCATTTCTTGCCAGCACCGGTAGGGCCGCTCTGTTGTTCTCATTTCCCTTGATTAATTTTTAGGCGGGTGTACGCATCTGCTCACAAGGATCCCCCCTCCACACTGCCAGCCCAGTGGTGCAAGCAGAGCCCAGCGTGCTTGGTGTCTCCGAGACATTCCTTTCTTCAGGATGCTTAGTACTTGGGAAGTACTTGAATATCTTCTTTCAAAAAGTGCTTTCCTTTTCAGACTTTAAATTAATGCAACATATGATACTTTATATTATGTTTTTCTGTACATTAGCGACATAGAAGTGGGATCTCTGGACAGAAGTGTGAGATGGGATGGAAGGTAATTTGCAAGCATTAATTTTTGTTATGTGAGGGTGAGAAGTTGTTGCCAGCACTGCTTGAGAGAAAGGAAACTGAGGAATGGAAGGCCAAAATGATGAGCCTGAGATCTTGAGATGCTGCCAAAAATGAGACCAAGTTTTCTTGGTAACTGGTCTGAGTCTGGGGAACCAATCCTTATAGGAACTGGGTGTCAAGATCAGCCTTTCTAGCCTTGCAAGTGAAAACTCTGTTTCTCTGAAATGAAATCACATCTCTGGTGAATGGGGGTGTTAATGTGCATGCACCCCCACTCTGGGGAGGGCCTCCCAAAGCAGCTGCTGTGCGTGGTGCCTGCTGAGCCGTGGGAAGGCTCTCGGTGGCTGCGGTCAGCCCCAGCGTGGGGACAGGAGCAGAAGAGGGCAGGTCCCAGCAGTTCCTTTTTCTGACCACCGTGCCACAACCGAGACAAGGCAGGCACTCTCCCTTCCCAAATTTTCTCTTTCTAAATTCAGGTTGGAGTCACGTGAGAATATTTTTTTTTTAAGCCACCAGCAGAAGTATGAAGTATCATGCATATATATATATATATATATAATTTGCTTGCAGTTGTTTGCTTGCCCAAGAAAGGGAAAGATGGATTGTGTGGGTTCTTGGTCTGGGTGCAAGGAGCTTGCTTGTTGTTAAAAGCATTATTGATCTGTAAAGAGGGGACTTTTGGGTGTTGTCTCTGAAGACAGTTTCATTCTGATTCAAATTTTACTGAAATGGTGAAGTTAGGGGCTTGCAACAAATGGGGGTTGTGTGAGTCTCCCTGCAGCAGATCCCTGCTTGGGCATACCAACTGCATTTTGAGGATTTAAGGAAAAAATCCTGTTCATCTGATGCTACTGCTTTAATTTGAACAGAGATGGCTTCATCCGGTAAAGTCAGCTTGGGGCATGCTTTGGTTGCTTGTTGCATCCTCCATCCTTCCCCTGCAGCCAGTGCCAGTGCATCTCAGGGGGGGAAAAGGGGGACCAGACTTGGTGGTGGTGGGGTTTGTTTGCCAGAAGGCATGGTCATTTTCCCAAATACCTCTGCTCTGCTTTTTCCTAGCTTTTGGGATTTTGGGCCAGCTCTGGCCATTGACTCGTGTCTGTAACTGCTTTGCCCCAGGTAGGCAGGCACTGTTTGTAGAGACCCAGGGGCTGTATCCCCAGGTGGAGTGAGCCAACACGGCACTGTAGAGCTGGGCTTCCTTATACCTCCTAAATAACACCCCTAACCCATGGAATTTTAAACCAAGTGGATAAAACTTCTCAGTGTGTCTTGACCCTCCCGGGGGCTGAATCGCTGAGGTCTCTTGCACGTGTGGTTTGAGTAACTGCATGGATGTGCCTGCACGGGTCTTGTCCCCAAGTAGATGGCAGAAACAGGGAGAGCAATAATGACCCAGCTCACAGAAGCCAGCTATTTGAATAAGCTATTTAAGTCAGAACCAGTTATTTTCTCTGCCTGAAATGATTCCTTTAGCCAGTGCATAAATACCAATCACTTCCCAAACCTTGGGGGCTGTCCGGTGCAGCTGGGCGATCCCCAGGGTATTATCCACATCATGCAGCACCATTAAGCATCATGCCGTGGTGTGGCAGCCTGAGTGCTTCAGGAGAGGAGCGGAGCCACGGCCTGGCTGGCGCTCCCCATCTAATCATAAACCGCCAAACCTGTGTTCCTCTGAAAGCAAGAAAAATAGCCCCGCTGCCTTTTTCTTTTTTTATTACACTTTTACACAAATTAATGTAATTTTCTTTTATAACAGTACTTGCTGTTGGGCTCAATTTGGTGCAGCAGGCACTTCATAAGAAACTCTGTGCCTGTGGAAAGGCACAACATCCCTGTGGAAAGGATGCTGTGAAGAGTCAGGGGGGACTATGGAGGCATGGGGACACTCATGGACCTATCGGTGCCTGCTGCCGCCACCCTCCTGCACTGCCACTCTGTCTCCTGGGTATTGCTGTGTTGCTCTTGTGGCTTGTTTGCACCTGGATGATGACTTTCTGCACTGGGGTCTTGGATGCTCGAGCTTCACTGGTGATCAGTGTGGAGCCGCTTCAGGCAGGGGATGCTGGAGGCGGCGTGGAGACTGAGAGTGTCAGCAGCGGCTGTACCCTGCTTGCTAGCGGGAGGCGTGAGCGATGCTGCTCCTCCTCGAGCCTTTTGAGCTGCTGTACCCTTGTTGAGACATGACAAGGTTATGTCAGTGTGGTCTGGGGATCTATTGATCACACTGGGGAAGGTTTGTGCGGGAGGCTGGGAATCTGTCGCTTTGGTCAAGGTGGGTTAACTCATCCCGCCGCATCGTGGGATGCTCGGGCACCCTGAGTGATGCTGTTTGCGGAACCTGGGCATTTCTAAGACGGCTCCTTTCCATGCTGCATCTGAAGGCTGTCAGACCGGGTGTGACTAGTTATACCCACCCTCAGGTGCTGGCACTGGTGACTGCTGTGGGAAGGCATGTGAACTGGGAAGGCACTGGTGCCTCCCGGGTCCTTCCTCTTTCCATGTAAGCCCACAGCAGTTAGAGCCCATGGGGGCTGGCCAGAAAGGCTGCTTGCTGCACAGGGACAGGTGAGGCCATGGTTATCATGACATCCCATCAGTGGAAATTTCCATGGAACACCTATTTTATTCTTTTTTTTTGCGCAGTCCATGTCTGAGGCCACCAGTTTGCCCTTGGCTGGGGAAGCTGTACATAAAAAGATGCTAGAAGGTCCTTAGCAGGAGAAACATATTTTGTTGACTCTTTTTGTTCTTGGAAATGTCCTAAGGATTAGGAGCAGAATTTTCAGGAGATGGAGAAATGCTGTAGTTCTTGTGGCAAACCAGGTGTGCGTGAATCAAAAACCCCCAAAACAATAAAAAGACCCCCCCCACCCCCACCCCCCCCACCCCCCCCAAAAAAAAACAAACCACAAAAATGAAACAAAAAAACCTCCAACAACTTTTTGATTTAACTCCTGTGCATCCTGGTGCTGGAGCCTTAGGAAAGTACTTAGTATTTTGAATGTGGAGTACAGTGAAATGCTGTGTGTGGATCTCCATCACCCCTTGTCCTGCTGCTGATAGATTTTTGGGACCTTGGAGCTTTTTTTGGTAGCTGATGGGACTTCCAGCCTTGCCTGCCAGAGAGCTGTCCAGTTCACAGGGCTGGGAAGGGGCACAGCTAGTGCCTCCCGAGAGACACTGTGAGCCAGGCAACAGGTGTCACCACGGCCAGCACAGGTCACTGTAGGTGATGCTGGAGCCCAGGAATAAATCACAGAGTGTGCGGAAGGGGGAGAGAGGAACACAAAAATCAAGGTGGTGGATGCGATGGTGGGGCGGGGAGGAAGAACAAATCTTGCAGTCGTGATTCCCCAGCCTTTTCCTGAACCTTGGCCCCTCGTTCCCTGCTCCCCTCAAGGCTCATTTGCAGAGATGGACCGGCTCGCTCTGCTCTGCCACGAGCACCAACGTGCCCAAGTGTGGCGGTGCCCAGCCCAGGCGCCAACAGAGCGCTGCCCCTTGCTGTGCCACTGCCTCCCTCCCCTCCCCCAACGGCTTTGAGGGGCAGTTGTGCCTTGGCAAAGAGGATAAACTGTACCTGGGCTGCATATCACAACGGGCAGCGCTTGGCTCTGCTGCTGCCTGAGCCCTGGTCCCCAAGTCCCAGAGCTGCCCTTCGAGGCTGAACTGGTGATGGGTCAGCATGAGCCTGGCTCTGCATCCTGCTCCTGCTGGCAGCCTCACTGGAGAGGGTCAGAAAGGACCTCACTGCTCTTTCTCTCATCTTTAGCTTTTTCTGGGTCCATTTTGAGGTTAAAAAAACCAGTTGTGGGGATGCTGTCACACAGCTGCTGTTTTGCCCGTGTGCTCAGACATCGCTTGGTATTTTTTTTTCCTTGGTTTCACTGCTGCATTCAAAATAAACTCCTTTCAAAGGCATATAGATGGTGCCAGAGAATTTGGGTTTAATAGCACCCTAGCGCAATACTCTGCAAAGGTGTGTCCCGTAGGGATGCTGATCCTGAGCCCACCCTCTCCTGTCCTGAGGAGGATGATGAAGGGGGAAGCAGGAGCAGGCTGGTAGATAATTACACATGTTCCCTCGGGACGTTCCCTATCCTGAGCAGCACCTTGTTGTTAGTGAGACTGTGGGAAATGGGGCAGCTGCTCCAGAGGTGAGGGGTGGGACCTCTGAGTTTGAACCTCTGTGTATTTTTATTTATATATGTTAAAAAAACCACCATATAAAATCTCGTTCTCTGCCAGAGGCTTTATAAGATGCCCAAACCTGCAGTGTTTAATGACCTTTGAATTTTTTATTTATTTTTTTTTTTAAAAAAACAAACCCAGGCCCTGGGCTCATCTGTTTCAGGGAGTTTCACTTCCACCTCCCCTCTTTCGTTTCCCCTTTACCTCCCCGCTCGGTGCTTTTCCTGGCCGCCCTGGCCAGCGCCCTGTTCAGGGCCCGGCTGGGTTCCCCAGAGCCCCATCACTGGCTCTGCGCGGTGCTGAGGGCGTTGCAAAGGGGCTCAGCCTTAACAGCTCCAGCCCTGGCGAGGTGCAAACCCACCCCACAAAGGGATTAAAGTATTTAACGGCAGAATATCAGTGCTCACAGTGCGAAATATTTTACTTTTTACTGGTCTGTATTTGAAAAAAAACCACTTTAATTTTTGTTTTGGGGTATTACAATAGGCCAGGGATGTTTTCACGGTTACATGTGTATATTTTTCCAGCTGTTTTAACCAGAAAAATTACAGTGCTTTTGGAAGCTTGGAAATATACTGTTGGCAAAGCTTTGTAAAACTGTGATGTTATGTAGCAATAATGGAAACCCAAAACATCATACGCTTTGCTTACTACTTGAAATTCACTGGGTGCTTGGTTTTTTTACCCCCAAATCTTGTAGAAATTAATTTGGGAACTTTTAGTGTCTTCGTTAATACCAGCTCCTCTATTTATTCAATGCAGAGTTTTTAAAAGTGTGTTTTTGTGAATGAGGAGTAAAATCTTTCACTGGAGGGTGTGTGTGTGTGTAAAATAAGAATTACTATTTTGCTTTTAATGTATCTGTATAAGGAGAGAAAACAGATGTGTGTGGCAGGAAAAAAAACTTTCTACTTTCTGGTCTTAATCACTGTATTTCTTGTTCTAATGTGTGATTGTAGGACTTCGGAAGAAAAAACCCCCAACCCTGTTAAATAGTATCTTTCCATATCAGTACTATAGCATAAATAGTGTGTTTGGTGCATTGTGTAGGAGCGAGTTGTCGAGAGCCTTGGGTTAAAACAGAACAGCAGACTGGGCAGCGCATAAAAGCAAATCCAGTACCCAAACAAAAATAAAGAAAAAACATGGGAAGGTAAAACCCTATAGCAGGGAGGAAAAACAAAAGCGATTAGTTAAAGTCCTGCCTTGCCACTGCTTGCCTTGCAAAGAGGGAGGCTGATTTAAAGGAGGAGGGGAAAAAAAATCGGTGGATTAATGTGAACTTTAATACTGAAGCAGTGTGTGTTTACTGCTGGTGACCACAAGACATAAATCTTGCAAGCACAATGTACAATGCAAGGCAGCCCCCAGGTTTTTTTTTTTTTTTTCCAGCCTCAATTTGTGTGCAAGTGTGTGTTAAGTGCCGTTGAAAAATAGTGACCTTTAATAAAGGATCGTATCCTGAGACTATTTTCCCAGACACACAGTGACCTTTCAAACCAGACTGGGGTGAGGGGGTGTGGGGTTTGGACTTTGAACCGGCCAGTTCCCGCTGCGTGCCTCTGTTTGCCAGGCTACTTTTTATTGTGTGGCCGGGGAGCGCTGGCTATGCAAAGCAGGCTGAGCTGCCAGCCTCAACCTTTGCAAATCAATTTGTCTGCACCCGAGTGAAAGATGCTGCGGCGGGGACAGACTGCATCGCTTTGTGCCACCGGCGCTTGTGGCACTCCCGTGAGCCCCCCCAAAAACCACCATGGACTTCGATTTTTATTTTATCTTGTTTTTTAACACTTTTTTTTTTTAAATTAATTTGTTTTCTCCTCCTGTAACCCTAGAGGGGGATGGCCATGGGAAAAAGGGGGTTCTTATGCCCGGCATCTGCAGCCATCCCCCAAAACCACGGGGGCTCCCCAAGTAAGACGACAGCACTGGGACACCTCTCCAACTTTCCATCTTGCTTGAAGAGAAAACCCCAACCCATCACACACGCAGCATCCTCTACATAAATGCAAACGTTTCCTAAGGGTTAAGGTTATTGATTTCCCTGGGCTGCCCGGGCTCTACATTATTCAGTACCTAAAAATGCCAGGAAAAGACAGAGAAACGCAATTACTTCAGGTCCTCTAAATTCCAGCTTCTCCAGGTGGCCCCTCCCAAAGAAATGGAAATCCCATGCTTTTCTTAAAGTTTGATCAATTCCTGCATAAACAATTAATCACTCTCATACTCTGCAAAAGGGGGTGGGGGGGGAGTAAAGGATGGGGGTCCCTCCACGGGGAGTCCTCAAGACCCCACTGGTATGTCACCAGTGCTCTCCTCTCTTCTTCCCTGATTTCCTTCTCTGTCCTCCTCCAGCTGACCTGTGAAATCAACGGTTGGGCTCCTTTTGCATTTCTCCTCGAGGCTCTTGGTCATCAAATTCATTTTGTTCTTGGTTTCTGTGTGTCTCGTGAGCTTTTGTTATTAGAGCAGTACCAAGGAGCCAGGTGGGCTCACAAAAGTTTTGTCCTTTTGCATTCCACATTGTTTTAATCTTCCCTGGATGCCCTTGGGTCGTGGTTTGCCTTGCTCCTCATACCTATGGAGTCACTGCTTGCCAGAGGGCAGGCTGTCAAGGGGCACTCTCACTCCATCTGGGCTTTGACACCAAGCTTTGGGCTTTTCCTTGATTTTGTAATTATTGCTCACATTTTCTTTTCAATCTTATTTCCTGGAGCATTAGGTTAACACCCTCTCCAGCTGGCATCAAGGCAAGTACTCCAGGATCATGAGCATATGGAGAAACCACCACAGCAGGGGTGAGAGGATGGATCACATCGTTCCTGTGACACCTGCCTCTACAGGAGCTCTTACCCTGAGGGCAAGTTGGGGCAGTTTAATCCTTACCCCAGGGCTGGTGGGGACAAGCAGTCTCACCCTTGTGCAGTGCTGGCAGGACATCTGTGGGGTTGCGAGTATGCCTCCTGGGAAGGGGAGAGGAGAAGGGGTCTGGATTACTTAAACTTTGAAGAGTTTGTGTTTTAGGAAGACCATAAAAATGAAAGAAGGGGAAAGTATGCACTATGATCGTGATAGGAAGTGATTATGGTCTGGACAGAGATTTCCACAGCAGCAGGGTCAAGGTGAGGATGGGCTTTGTCAGTAATCTGGAGGTGCCAACAGGTGGATTGACAGACATGGGAGACAGGAGAGGGAAAGAAAGCTTAAGTGTCAAGGATGGCTCCAAGGTTTCTGGCCTTGGGGGAAGGTTGGAGTCAAGGAGAATGCCAACAGAGCCAAAAGCACAGAGCGTGACATATTTATTTTCAGTAATTGTAAATAATACAGGTTGGGGGGAAAGGCTGGTTTGTTGCAACACCAAAGTGGAAGGAGTTTACAAGTAGCAATAGAATGTAATGGGTTGTGGAGAACCACAGAGGGCTTTAAGTATGTCATATGAAGAATTATCGAGATGTACAGAATCTGAATATTTCATCTAGGTCAGGCTTATTATGAAAGTTTTAGTAGGTGAGCTGGAGACATGATGCCAGTTACCCACTGACATGCCTTGTGTGTTTGCTGGGCAGGACAGTCTCCGCTCGTGGGCTGCCCTTGGCAGGAGGGACCGCAAGCTGTGGCTGATGCACTGCTGGGCCACTCTTGTTCTGCCTTTATTCCTCTCTGTATTGGGAGGCTTCAGGGTGGCACTGGGTTTTTGAACACTTACTCCAAGACCTTATTCATACAGAGAATTCATACTTTATTCATACCGAGTTTATTCATAGCATTCTGTCTTGTTAGCCCTCTGATTCAAGGCATACACAAGGCTATGAAAGGGGGGTTAGCAAGTGGATGTGTGCTCTGAATGCTAATAGCATCTGCTTTATTTTTATGTCCTTTCCGACGAGTATATGGTGGATCAGTGCGCCCAGGTCTCGTGCAGGAGTGGGTCATGGATGAATGGTAGCTTTGATTCAGACCAGCCTAAGGAAGCAACCAGAAAGGCTGGCTGCGGGCAGACAGTGCATTGCTAGAGTTAGGATAATTTTAATTCTTTTTTTTTCCCTCCTGCTTTGGAAAATATTTCCAAAAGTATGGGAAGAAATGGTTTAGTTAAAACGTTACATGAAACTAATTGGCTTTTGGGGTTAAAAGAAAATCTGACATCAAAGCCTGGAAACCTTTGACTTCAACCTTTTATTCCCTCTCCTCTGTGATGGACTTGGTTCTCCTGTGATACACCTTGATTCGCTATACCTGAGCCCCTGTGGGCATAATGGGAGTCACTTGTGGTGGGATGCGATGAGACACAAAGGGAGTGCAGTACTGGTTAGGAAATTCAGTTGTGTATGGGAGAAATCCAGAGGCTGAGGCAGGTCAGTTACAGATTCCGTAAGACCCAGTGGAAACCTCTTCCAGTTGATACGGCTTAGTTTGTGGTGGGTGGGCTTCTCTCTGTCAATGAAACCCAAGGACTACCAGGGAAAATGTCTTGTTGCTTTGAAAAGCAAAAGGGTGGCAGGAAAGACCAACGTGTTTCCTGGCACTGCGTGAGGCAAGATGTGTTGGCTGAGCAGCGCTCTGGTGCTTCGTGGCTGTCTGTGGAGTTGGGTCTGTTGGACGCACCATCAGTTTGAGTATCTGCTGTTGTATTCCAGCTCTTTCTGAAGGATTTTCTTACCCTAGAGGTGAGCAATTCAGGTGGGACTGAGCTGTGCCTGACGTAGTAGGCTATGTCAAGAGATGCTGCTTCAGAAGTCATATATTTTACAAGCTTGCTTTATTTCCCTAATTCAGCCTCTTCTATACTTTCTGAAACGGGCATTACTGTTTACAAGCTGCACATCCAAGCACATTAGCAAACCTCTCGAGCCTCACCCTTGGAAGCATATGTGCAAATGTTTTAGTTCTTGTTTAAAACTAAGCCTTCGTGTCTACCTGAGGCTTCATCTCGCTGTTGAAGAGCAGCTTCTGTCCCCTCGTCGTACAGGCTGGCAGTGTCCTGGATGGAGGGGAAATGGCTGGGTGGGTGCCACGAGGTGGCCTTGTTATAGCTGCTGTAGCTGGAAAGCTGCAGTTCCCATGTTCTTGGCATCTATTGCCTTGCATGCTCTTAGCCAGGATGATTTTGGGGTAACCTCACTGCTTTCCAGCTTTAGTAAATGAAACACTATTTGGGTAAGTGGGATAAACACAGTTTCCTGGCAGTGGGGATCTGCAGGAGCTAAAAAAGCATCTGACATGGGGAAGGGTCTCTGATCTGGCTGCTGAACTGAGGTGGGACAGGCATCTAAGGGAAAGATGACTTTATTGGATATAGGGTCTAACTTCTCTGACTAAAGTGAATATATTCGTTGAAGGAGGGCTGGTAGAAAGAGATGACAACCACACTTGATACTGAAAAATAAGCAATTTGTACCCTTTCACTTGAGAGCTTGTTTAAGGGTATCTCATCCCTGTGAGTATTTGGATATATCCTGCGACGCCAACAGTACCACCGAAGTCCCTTGAATGCTTTGCCTCGCTCTTAGTCTCTACCAGTGTCGTTATTTTCTTTTCATATGTTGACCTGGACATCTTTCTTTGCCTGCATCCCTTGGCTTGTCTTGAACATGCTGCTTGGCTCACCTGCATATCTGGAAAGCCTCCTCTGTGTGTGTATACGCACAAAAGTTCTTGGATATCAATTTACTTGGTTAAACATGAGCCACATGGCAAGTGTCATTCCTGAGTCTGCTTTTCTTTCCTTTTTCATCTAGATCAAGTCATCTGTTGATATGGTAGGGAAGCTACGTGGCTATCTAAATAATTACAGATAGTTTTATAAGCCTCAAAAGGATAATTTTGAAGACTTTTTTTTTTTTCTTTTTTTTTTCCTTTTTTCTTCTGGGAGGATTTGAAGAGCTTGGGTTTGGTGCTGCTCTGGCTCAGAGCCAAGATGAATTGACACCCCAGGAAGGGGAGCTTTCTGCATCCTCATAGTATGAGTCATGGCACCAAGGATCGAAACCCTCTGGTTTTCACCCGTTACCACCTGGCTGGAGATCTGATTTCTGCACTGATCAGAGCGTCTCGGGCTTCATGGACCTTGGTAGTTTGCTGCCTTACCAGGGCGATGACTTAAAATCTGTGAGGTGAGAAACAGCAGCATTTTCACTCTTAAACTTCCCCCTGTCCACACTTGACCGCCTCTGCAGGTGTGTCCTCCAGCTGTGAAATGGACTTGAACGTTACCCGTGCTGTGACCGATGCTGGTGAGACAAGGGGGGATGGCGGGGCAGAGCAGAGGGTGGGAGCAGACCCTGCTTCTTCCCCGCCATGCCACCTCAGTGGCCTTCCCCCATCCTCCTCTTACTTGCCGTGGCAGCAGATCTGTGCTCTTTGCAAGCAGGTTCAGGTCTCCTGTCTCTCAGCCCAGTGAATTCTGTTTCCTAAATGTTTGTAGATGTATTTCCCCCCTAGTCCAAAGGCAGGAATGAAGGACGGGCTGGCTGGGCAGAGGTTTGATAACCTCCAGCGCCTCACTTAAAACTCTGGGTAAATCAGTTAAATGCGTGTTACATGAAACTCAGCCTGTTTCTCTCCTTTCTTTCTTGCTTTTTTTTTTTTTAAGAAGAAGTTGCATAAATGCCCCTTTTCTTCCCAACTCAGTCCTCGGGGAATACAAGGAGTTAACACTTGTATTTATAGCAACAAGTCAAGCTAATAACCACTGAAGCTGGGAGGGCGGTTGTGAGGTTATCAGCAAACATGGGACTGAAAAAAAAATCGTTTTTTGAAGAATTAAAGGGCTTTTGTACACCCCACCCCCCCTCCCCAAAGTGTGGGACCACTGAGGCTGTTGGTAGGGAAATGAAAGGTATTACAGGAGAGTCATTGTGTTACGGTGGGGGGGGGGAAGTGTCTGTGTGTCTGTCTCTCTTCCCCCCCTGCCCCTTAAACTTCCTGGTTGGTCAGGCCGGGGCTGACAAAGGGGAACCAGTCGTGTCCAGACACATTGCAGACTTCTGGCAAAATAGCCCAAGCTCACGAAAATTTACACATTTCCTGGCACCTGGCCAGGCGGTGCTTGTAGGACTTGGCATGGCTTTTCCTTCAGTTAGAAATATGGCCTTTCTTTTTTTTTCTCCTTTTTTTTTTTTTTTTTTTTCTTTCTTTCTTTCTTTCTCGTCTCTTGCCTTTGGTGGGGCAGGGGATGGAAAGCCTCTATGTGCCAGGTCAGGGCTGTGGAAAAGAGTCAAAGTTTGGGCACAGGGGAGTGGCAGCTGCAATGGCATTTCTTTGACTTGGCAGCGCGTGTAGCTTGCTCTCGTCCTTGATCCTGATAGGCACGACCTGTCTGCTGCCCACCTTCACATGGAGGACCATCTGATGGCTGTGAAGATGCAGACAGCTACTGCTGAGCGTCTTTTTTTTTTTTCTCTTTTTTTTTTTTTTTAGGTTGCTGAAAGTGTTTAGATACACAGGAGGGATGTGCATGGGTACCTCAGCCTGGAAAGAGGAATTTTGGGAAAAAATGGGTAGCTTCTTGCAGTTTAAGCTCCCTGCCTAGCTGTTGGTGTCTGGCTGGCTCTGATGCCTTGCCTCCTGTTCTCCACAGGGGGATTGAAACCAACCTCCCGACGGTCAGCAAACCCTGTGTCACTTCCTTCCCTCCGCCAGCCTCACTCTTTCCACAGAGCAGACTTTCAAATGAACGTTTTCGGTTCATTAAAGGTAGTTTTGAAAACATTTTTAGTTCTGTACCAAAAAAAAAAAAACCTATTAAAAAAAAAATTGGGAGCTCATCTGGACCTGGTGGTGCAGGCTCAAAATGAAGGATGCAAGAAGCCCTCTCCATTTGGGGTGGATGGGCTAATAAGATTGCCGTTTAAATACTCATATCTAGTTCTGACAGCTCTCCTCAGTGTGAGACACACTCCCACAACTGCATGTCTTTGTCTCAATATTGCTCATATCCATTGCGAACTCCCCCAGGGTATGTTCTCGTCTGGGTCGCTGGGGAGCTGTGGATGTATATCCTCCTGCGTTAGGCTGGAATGTCACACCAACCCCTCCCACTGCGGGACTGTGGTGGTTGGAGTCTGGTAGTTCAGTGTACTTGGAGAACAGGAAGGGGGAACCTTGGATTTTGGTTAAAAACATCAAAGCACAGAAATGATCCTGGCCCTTGACCTTTGGATATACCTCCCTTCTTACTTTTTCTTTTTATTTTTTTTCTTTACCCCTCCTCAAAGTTTTAAAACACTGAAGGTTTTGGCCCTGTGGAAGACTTCTCTGCTTCTCTTTATTGCAGACCTCTGAGCTTTTCAAACAGCGTATGAGCAGATTCATGTTTTAGTCCCCAGTGTTCACACCTAGAGATCCCAAAGCACCCTGCGCAACCTAGGCATTGTAATGCCTTTGCTTGTTGCAGAAATGCAGCTGCAAAGCAGCGCTTGCCTGACAGCATGCAATGCTGCTGCCCTGCCAGGTCTGGGGCTCTGGGTCTGCTGGGGTGGTAGAGGGTGATTGCAAAGCCCACGTTTGGGTGCAACATCCCCTGCAGCACTAGGGCAAAGGAGATGGATTTGGGATTTCAGGTGAGGAGCACAAGACTCATTCTCTTGGCCAGGAAGCAAAGAGTGGGACATGCAGTCAAAGCAGCGGAGGATACCTTACGTAGGTGGCATGTAACTGCCTGGGAATCCAGCCAGGATTAAGACCACGTCTCTTATGAAATGAAACATGGGATCTTTTATACCGCATACCAGCTCTGCTTTCCCGTGGCGGGGGCTCCAGGTTCCTGCCTTGTAAGATGGCATCTGGAGTGTAAACCTGTTGCTAGCTCCAAGGGCAGGCTCATGCTTGCTTCCAGCTTCTCTGTCCTCAGAAGCTGTTCTTCCAAGGAATGGACTGTGGGCTTTGACCATTTTAATCTGACCTGAAGGTCAGGATGTAATTTTTACCGAGGCAGGACTTTTGTGGTGGTAAGGTTTGTTGAATGTATGTGTTTGATGTCTATTCATCTGCTCTCCATGGCATGGTAGACAGGTACTGCGCTGCTGCTGGATTTCCTCCTGTGATCACCTGAGGGATAAGTTCTTTCATAAATCCTGATTTTTTTCCAGGCAAGAGTCCTGTTGGTGTACAAACATAGGTGCAGCCGAAAGCATGGTGGCTCTGCAGCTGCATCACCGCTCCCTTTCCTGCTTGTTTCTGTTTGCCTAGCAGCGGTCTGACTGCAGTGCCTGCTTCTTGCTTGTTGCCAGCACGGAGGTTTATGCGCACAGCCAGCTGTGTCTCTCACTCGTGTGAGCATTTGGGTGCAGCTGAATGAGCTACCTGTACAAGTAAGGATCCAGAAAGTACAGAGGTCTCTTGGATTTTATCCTCAACTGAGGGGTAGGGGAGCACAAACCTTTCTGACTTGGCGTGGTGGTGCCCTTCAGCTTCCTCCCTGCCTTGCGAGGGAGCAGTGATGAGTGGTCCTCAGCAACGGCCAGGTGCCCCCTCCATTTCCCTAGGTAGACCCTCCACCAGCAAACAAAAAGCCGAGAAGGAAAACCCACAGAGGGAGCTGCTCTCTCAGATTTAGGTGGACAAAGGAGGGGAAGTTATAACTTAGACGAGATGACACTAAATTGTTTTTGAGAGTTCATTTTTTCAGCTCACAACCCTATTTCTTCTAGGTACGCATGAGCACACACAGACACGTGTAAACATGTGCATGCATGCTTCTCCCTCCTTTTGTCCTGAAGAATATTAGACGTTTGCACAGCAGCAGCCAGAGCAGTTAGATCATAGTGGGAGGGACTCAGCAAAGCCCATGCTGTAGAGCAGTTGTGCGCCCCGGTGAGACTCCCTGGGCAGTGTGTGGGAGCTCTCTTGCAAGGACCTACTTGTCCATAGGATGGACTCCATGGTTTGCCGTAAGCCTCTTCTAGCAGAGAGGTTGCTGCGGCGCTTGGGCAAGATGTTTCACCTCTTACCTGCTGGCTTCAGATCTGACCGAGGTCTTGGGCAGTGGATCCATCTGCAGTCTGTCTAAATTCTTGTTGACGCCAGACTCATCAGGGCCACATAGTGCTGTAAGAGGACCTAGGATGAGGCTGCCAAGTCTACAATGGCACTAGAGACTTGAAATTGAGAGAGGTAACCACTAGGTTATTGTTGGGCTGCTTGTGTCCAACTTCTTCTGCAATGTGGAGGAAAACCTCTATGCTGAGGGGAAAGCATGAGCAGAGAAGGAAAGGTGGCAGAGGTGCATCCAGTGGTGAGCCCTGGGGTCCCCATTTGCAGGAGCATCCTCCACAGGGAAGGTTGTTAGACAAGCAGCTTGTGGGTCTGTTTGGTATGGCGAGATGGGAACCACCCGGTGTTGTGCCCCAAAACGGGACCCCCAGGTGCAGATGTTAATGGACTAAGTGTGCTCATTCGTTTTTAATTTGGTGTCTTGAGTGTCGGACTAAGGATTTTCTGTGTTTCTGGAAATCAATTGGATAAAGCACAGCAAAAGCAAGGCATCTTTATTTTATGTGTTGGAAGTCTCTAGGGGCAGGAGTGGGCACGGAGGTGTGTGTTGTGGGGGCTGAACTAAAATGCTGGAAGAAATTGCATCAGATTTGGATAGGTCTGTGTGCTGTTTATGGTGCTTTCTCCTTGCAAGTCTCTCTGAGCACGTGCTAAGTGAGGCTGAGCTTTGAATTTTATGAGGAATGTGTTTGTCCCACAAGTACAAATGTCTAATTAGACCTGACACAGCAGAGGCATTTCCCTGACATTTATGCTGCCGTCTTTCTGTCCTCAGGAGCACGTAGTCTGGTGGGAGGCACCACAAACAATGTCAGAAACAACATAAAATTCTCCATTAGCCACGACCCCCAGAAAAGAAAAAACAACAAACCAACACCCAACCCTCACACTACTTTTATTAGGCACACTAAAAGTGAAAGCAGAAGGGTGGGGCTTGGTTTGTTGATCTCTGCTTGTAGAAAGACATAAAATGGCTCATTTAAATTCTTAAGAACTGCATAGGAGGCAGGAGACACAATGAGGATCTTGGAGAAGAAAGGCCATCAGCTGAACAAACTAATCGCATGGTAATCAAAGGGGAGTTATACAGAGCCTACTGGGAAGCGCTTTAGAGGGAGCTCCAGCTAGGCATAGCAAGCGCCCTGTCAACTGACATCTATAATAAATTATAAATTAAAAAAAGCACAAAGGGGCATGTAGCAAGAGGGAAAGATGAGTCTAAGATGTTCCTAAACAGTATGTGCTCCAAATCCGTGCTGCGGCAGCTGCACCTCCTCCACAGGGAAACTCGGCAGAGTTGTTGCTGTTGAGGATCACTCCCAAACCCCATTTTGCCGACGAGCTCAGTTATCCCTGTCATGCATGAGGAGTATGGTTCGTGACTGGAGTGACCTCTGCAAGTTTTGTTCTGGAAGTTCACCTCTCCAGGAAAGAGGATGTGACCAGAGCATGTTGGAGGGGATGGGGAACTGACCTCCAGAAGTGGGGACCGTGTGCTAATCGCCTCCTCTGCTAGCCTGGGGGATAGCTGCCATGGAAGTGAGCTGCTCTATGCTGCCCAGTACTGTTCCAAACAATAACGTTATCATAAGGCTTAAAACCAGAAAAATTAAAAAAAAAAACACCAGCTGAGTGATTAGGGGATGTGTCATCTTCAAAACACCGTGCCAGCATTAATTAAGCTTCGCAACGCTGCTGCATGGTGGGGCAGTAACCTTTGCCATGGTCATTTTTTCAGGTGAGCTAATCAGGATTTTTTTTTTTTTGTTGTTACCAAAAGTGAAATTAAGCATAATTTCTGATAAACAGGAAACTAAGTTAAAAAGACAGGGGGAACAAAGTTTGCAAAGTAAAAAAAAATCCTAGTGCTAACCCACAAAATAGGGAAACAGGAGGTAGCAATAAGAAAAAAAAAAATTTAGAAGCAGAAATGTCCCAAACTGCAGAAATGTGTTTGATTTTAACCCAAAGGCTAAATTTTTTCCGTGGTGCAACTGGCTTTGGTAGAAGTTACAGTGTGGAGAAATTTGGCCTCGGGGAAAATTTCTTCTCGGGAGGAGTGGTGCTGGGGACAACTTGGAGAGGGAGATACAAGCTCGGAAATACCTGGTGCCTCCCTGGTGCAGACTGCTAATAGAAATTGCTGTTTGGAGGGCAGGAGTGGTGCCTCTCCAAGGTGCTAAGCTTCGGGTCGGCCAAACATCAAAACCTTTTGGTGCTGTAACTGTAGTTTTAAATCACCCGTTGCTCTCAGTCTACTCGAGAAAAGCCTTGGCATTAAAATCCTGCCAGTGTGGACAATTTCTCTTTAGAAAAGCCCATAGCATTTGACCTGATGCAAACTTGCTTTCCTTCAACTTCTGCTGTTGCTTTTCAGATCTCCTACAAATCAATTAATAAAAGCGCAAAATTGGTGTCGGTTTTAGAAACCTGAAAGCAGTCCTATCTGTGAGCAGAGGGCAAATGTAGAGTGACAGCAATTTTTTTGTAGTTTAATTTTAAATCCTTTGAAATACTGGGAGGACCCTAATGGGAACTACGATATAGCCTTAAACGTAGTGTAACAGCAGAAATCCAATATGATTATAATTGCTGTTTTCGCTTATTACAGACTCTGTGTGTGACCTGTTGCCTTTACTTTCACTTTTTTTTCTTCAGCTGCCTGAGTTTTGTCACCTTTCTTGGCAAACAGGGATGTTCAGGAGAAACAGAATCTACAATGTACTTTAACCAAAACAAAAACAATTAAAAAAAAAACAGAAACAAAACTTTTCTTTGTGGGGAGACAAAACTTTCTGGCTCTGCTGGCTGTGGAGTACAGCTAGAAATGGGAACTGTAAATGTTTTTTTAAAAAAACCAAACATAACAAAAACCAAATCCAAACAAAACCAAAGCCAGAACACCTTACCCCAGAGAGAGGTCTGAAGATAAAACTTTTTATTTCCGATATTTGAATCAATCTGTCAGTTTTTATAGGTACAGAAGCTGGTCTCCCTTTTGTGAAATATTCCTGCTCCAGTTGAAGCAGAGCACCTAAAGAGCATCAAAGCTTTGGGGTATTTTGGCACTTTTGCCTTTGAACCTCTGTGTGAAATGGTCCTGAAGGACTCGGGGTGGGGGGGGGGGAAGGAAAGAAAAAAAAATTAAAAAAAAGGTTAATTCATGGGGAAAAGCCCCTACGTCTGTTTTTTGGGTGTTGATTTTCCATGTTGACTGGACTGGTCTGCTTAGAGGTGGGAACGGCCCATGCTCTGGCCCTGCTTAGCTGGCTTGCAAATACAGAATGGCTCCAAGGCTTGGCTTTCCTCTTGCCTTAGTTAAACTGAAGCACAAGTTACACTCCTGCACCCCTCCTTTGTGCTACATCTTCACTTCTCAGTGCACCTGTGGCCATGCAGCAATTGGTTATAAAACCATGGGCCAACAGAGAGCTGGTGACTGATTTTTGTGATGATGTTCCCGTTTCAGGATAAAGGTATGGTGGATGCTCCAATATTATAATTGTTGATTTGTGTTGATATTGCCCTTAATATTGTTATTTGCAAATAACTGGTTAAAGGGATTGCAAGTGGCAGTGCAGAAGCTGTTGCAGGGCTGTGATGCATCTGAGATCAAGGATTAATTAAGAAACTACAAGGCCATGGGATTGTGTCTCGGTTGGCTTTGCACCGTGGGTTTGCCCAGAAAGCCTGGCCACATGGTCCTGCTGGAGCGGGGGCCATGGGCACGTAGGCTTGGATGCCTATTTTTCCTTCATGTGTGACCGCTCACCAGTCTTTGAAGACACCCTGTATTGTTTTCGGTTTTACAATAAGCACGGCTTCTTTTGGGCAGAGCTTTCAGGAGCAGCAGGAGAGTTTGTTCCCTGCCTTAATCGTGTGGATTAGAGTCAATCCTGGGGTCAGAGTTGCTCCGCAGAGGCTGGACAATGTTGGGGTTTTTTTGCTTCATTTTTGAACGAGGGGGTTGCCCATACGTCGCACTGGCGAAGGGGCAGCGTGTATGTGGTGCACTGTGTGTGTGAAGCAAACGAACCGTGCTGCAAACATGCCCGGGCTCCACATCACCTCCTGCAGCAAATGGCTGTGAGACCCCGGTGCCTCTGGTGCCTGAAAATTAGAGCGAAATGCTTGCTTTGCTTGAGTATGCAGCAGGATTTGCCTAAATTCAGAAAATAATTTGTTGTTTAAAGAAAGAAAAAAACCACCCTAGAAGTTAAGCGCAAGAGCATCACGAACAAAATCAAAGCATGTGAATTCTCAATCTGAATATTTGAAAGCTTTCTTTAACTTGAAAATATGAACTTTTGCAATGCCAGCAATTTAATGTAGATTTTCTTACTCTCTTTCTCAGAAGCTTTTGGAAAATCTCCTTCCCTTTTCACATGAAATTATTTATTTTTATGACTTCCTGGAAGTATTCAGATGACACGAAGTCTAAAAATTATGAGCAAGCCTCTCCTCACACTCCTTCCGCCCTCTTCCCCCACTCCCTCGTGTTTATTTTGTAAATAAGTGTCACTAAGGCTCCTGAGAAGCAAATATACAGATACTGCTTCCACTAATAACACTGAAACTGTGCTTTAAGTTACACTTGTTCCTACCAGCGTTGGTTATTTTTAGTCATGGTGAGAGAAACTCTTTGTCCTGCTGATGCAAGTAATGGCCCATCTAGGAGAGCACCATGCCATTTCCAGGGTGCTTTCTATGGGAAGCTGTAGGGTTGCAGCCTTCAAGTATGGCTGAAAGCTTGTCTCAAAATGTACGTACAAGAGGAGGATGGGACTGAAGACTTGAATTTTTATTTTAAAATATTTCTTCAATGTGAGTATTTTTGATCTACTAAAGGGAAAAAAATCCATTTTCACAAGTACATAGAGCTTTGAGCAACCTGGTCTGGTGGAAGGTGTCCCTCGCCGTGGCAGGGGGGTTGGAACTAGATGGTCTTTAAGGTGCCTTCCAACCCAAACCACTCTGTGATTCCATCGGATTATCAAGAGTGGTACTGTGCCCTTAGCCCCAGCAAGCTGTGACTGCTCTGGGCTGCGATTTCTCACAATGGGTGCATGAATCCAACTTGACGCATACACCATGACAACGTAAAAAGTCAGAGATCAAGCTAAAACTCCTTTGAAAAATCAGCCGTGGAAGCCTAGGAGTTATATTCTTGGGTTGTTCTGGGGCTGAACGCTGACCCAGCTAATTAATCCTATAGCCTTTCGTGGGTCTCATTGGGTGAGTGTTGTCAGGGAAGTAATAAATTCTGATTTATTTTTTTTTAAAACTTACTCCCAGCAGTTTTACACTGGTGCAATAGTGTTACTGAATTCAGAGGAGTGACTCCTGATTTTAGTGGGTGTAACCGGGAGTGCAGCATCACTGGTTCTGACCAGGCATGTCTGCTCGGATTTTCTGAGCCAGCAATGTGTTGTCATTCCTGCAAAGTCTTTTGAAACTAACTCGCTACCCAGCCCAAGGGCACTGGCTATCTCCTGCGTGTCCTGTGTACTAACACTACTGTGGCCTGCAGCTCTACAGAGGGGACAGCAGGATCAGACCTTTCACAGAAAGGCAGGCCCAGGGACAGTCCTGTGGGTGTTTGTACTGTTAACGTTCTAGAAAGCACCACTGGTACTACTGCTACGGTGAAGTACCCAGGTATTTGCTGACTTATTTAAGAGCAGGTGCAGTTGTGGGTAGATGCTCCACAAAGCACACAATACTCTGCTTGAAAGTAGCTGTGGGTACATTTGGTAGAAAGTCATACAGCTCCTCTTAAAAACATTGGCTTTTCCACTGTTTTAAGTCCTCGTTCCTTGTCCTTTATTGTCTCATTTCTAGTTTATCTCTCTGGCCTAATTTGTTCTCATTCTGAATGTCTCCATTTGCTTTAATTAAGCTGTTTCTTGGCAGGGTCTTTAAGAGAAGAGTCTTTCAGGAAGAAAAGCATCTCTGTGCAACAACAGGGAGTGGACCTAGGGAGGCAAGGTTAGAAGTGGTTTTGCCAAGAGTTGCTATTTAAAAAGGGACAAGCAACTGCCCTTTCGTACGGTGACAGCATAGGTTTGGTTTCAGTGTTGGCAGAAAAGTACACTTTCCTTGTGGTTGCCTGTCATTCTGGACCAGGTGCTCACGCGTGGTTGGGTGTGGGAAGGTCCTTTGCCTACCTGAAGCTCATGGCTTGCGCAGGTTCCTTCTCCATTGCTGCAAAACTGCTTGCAATGTCAGTGGAGCAGGACCTGTCTGGTGGTTGGGCTTTTGTGGCTGTTTCAAGATGTTGTGTGTTGGATGTAACCTGGTGGCATCGCTTGTCCTTGGCTGCTGCAGGTCTTGGCTGGTCCTGGGTGATGCTGCGGGGCACACAGTGGGAAACCAGTGCCCGAGGTCAGGTCCCACCTCTGATCAAGACCATTTGTTGGACAGCTCGTATTTGAAAGTTTAGTGGTGGGTATCTCTGAAGAGTGAAAGTTACCTGCTGAAACCCACCCCTGAGTTAATTATTAGAAATTATTTATTTCCTGTGGTGATAGTTGCAGCTTGAGCAGCAAGTATGATAAAGATGAAGAGAGGAAAAGGTCCACCTGGGAAGGGGACAAAGGGAAGCCTGTGGACAGAGGCGTGGTTTTGTCTAAACATTGAACTCGTTTACTGCCTCTGCAGGTACCGAAGGGCACGAGCTGGGTGGCGGTGGAGTCAGTTACGTTGCCAGTCATAAAGATGCAATTATAACCCCTTGTTTGACCGAAGACTGTAAAAGGAGACTCGATGCTAGTATTTACTGTATTTTTCTCCCCCTCTATTAAAAGGATGGCCAATTTTGAATTACGATAATAGTGGTACTCTAGGTTTAGGACTCGCCTCCCTGAAATTTTCAGGACCACTAATTTGTGGTTACTCCAGTGCTAGAATGGACTCGGTGGTGTTGGCCTTTAGACTGACAATGCAGTAAAAGTTTAAAGCTGCAACTGCTTCAGAGCCAAAGAAAGAGAGAAGATTGAAACCTAAAGGTTAGCGTGAAATGCACTTTACTGTTATCTATGAGAACAAATGAGTTAAAAAAATTTCAAATACCAGAATACCCTACAGGGAGGAGATATAACTATTAAAGGGCTGTTATAGCAGCAATAAATGTAGGAACAATAAAAATAAATTGATGAAGTAAATGTCAGCGCTGTTCCCCTGAGCTGCCCCCACACCTTTGTCCAAAAGTAGAACATCTCCAATTACAGAGGGTGGAATCAGCCTTCAATGACAATATGACAAGGACAGAACATAGAGCAGTGGCACAGGGAACACAATTATGCACAGCCTTGAAAAATTGTATCATAGTACAATGTATGGAAGAAATCAATTAATGATGCAGGGGCCTCCACTTCTGTCTAATAATCCTGTAAGAGAAGGATGAATCCCCCCTCTCCTTGCCTCGGAAAGGGAGAGGGAAACGACAATGATGAAGAAGGATGACCCACGAGTGAAAGTCTGCATAATACCATGGGTCAACATTTGCACACTTTACGGTATGCAGATATTCCTCTTTACCCATTATTATTTTTTAAAATTGTAGCTTTTAAGAAAGTATTAACTGAAACCCACTTCATGGCTTAAATAATCCACTGGAGAAAAAAAAATAATTTTTTCTTTGGTGAAAAGGCCAAAGACGAGAAGAGCCGACAGCTCAAATCCAAAGCCGGGAGCTGAAAGGGAAATGCAAAATTTTAGGAGTAAACAGAGTAGATGGTAGAAGACGATTTATCTTGTGCAATTTACAACAGGTGCTAAACATTACGAAAACCAGAGCTATTAAGCAATCAAATTAAGCTATAATTAACAGAAGAAAACTGTGCAGGAATTCTAATTAATACATATCCGAGCACATCCGTGATCCCCTCCGACAGCTTGGCTTTCTAAACCCCTGCCACTACCCAGGAATAACCGAAGGGGTAACGCTTTGGGAGTGTGCAGGATGTTACAGTTATCACCAGAGAGTCTCGCCAACAGCTGCAGTCCCGTATGCCGCCTTGGAGGGGGATGCTTTAATATGGGAGACATCGTTCTGAGACAGTGGGAAGACAGACTCCCCTCTTGTTTGAAGGTCTGGTTGGGAGAAGCTGGGGCTCATCCTCCTGTCAGTGTTTCTCTTCTGCAGTCGTCCTCCCTTGCCCATGAGGTGGTGTTTCTTCCTGACCCTCTGTTTCTGAGTGAGCCCTGTTTCCCCACGTCACTGTCGGAGATGGATGGCCAACGGCGATTGTGCCTGGGTAGGGATGCTATGGTAGATGCACCTGAAGATAGGAGAGGACTGATGGCTATGACTCTTACATGAACATTAATTCCTGCTTTACCAAGGACCTGATGCAGTCTTGAACAAGGCACTGGCTAAAATGTGTGTGTCTTGGTACTCCAGGTGATTAATAACTCTGTGAGATGACTGGGACAAGTTTGCTCATTTTTGATTGAAAGCAGGGCTCCACTCCCTTGTCCTATACACATCCCAAATGGAGATGAGGATACTTCCCTACCTTACAGTAGTGTTGTGAAGATCAATTAGTTAATGACTGTATGACAATTTTAAGTGCTATCATTAGAGTACTATAGTCTTTCTTAGGGAGGATTTGTTATTTTTACAAAATAATTGTAAATCCAATAGGAAATAATTCAGCCTCTGAAATTCTGGTGAGATAATTATTGCGAAGACAGTATTAGTATAGTGCCTTTCAGATGATTCACTACTTTAATTATTACTTTCTAATTCTATGCAAATACCATTTAGAACCCTGTAACCTTCTCACAGGTTGGTTGCGTTTACCCCCTCGAATGTGGAACTGACTCCTTCAGCTCCCGTGCTATGCCCCTCGAGTGGGCCGCTCTGGTGGGCAGCGAAGATCCCTGAGAAGGCAGCATCTTCCATTGGTGGTTGACAGATGCCCTATTTCTGCAGATATTTTTGCTTGGGGTTGTGGGTCCTGCTGCTGGTCATTGGATGACCGTGTCTTGCAGGACTCCATCATATGCATGTTGGTGTGGGCATCGCTAGATTCCAACTAACTGCTCCAAGACAGGGTCACTTTCTCCATGCCTGCTTGGTTCCTGGGTATCTACCCTGTCAGAGCAAGGACCCAGACTCCATCAAGAAGAGGAGGAAGGTGGGGTCTTCCTTTCTTATTTCCGAAGGAGACGAAGTGCTAGTCCCAAGCTCGGTCTATCATAGTGTGCCGTGCCTCTTGGCGGCTTTGGCATCGGACCCTGGGGTAAAACATGGTGCTGATGTTTCCTTGTCTCTTTGCTCTGGGAGCTGGCTTAGCTCCAGGTTGGTGTTTGCTGTACCTTCTCTGTGCCTGTACTCGCTGGGTGTCTTCAGTCTCGGCTTCTCCTGGGTTATCCTGGTGTGACAAAAGCCTACAGTGTTTTTCTTAGGACAATAAGCAAAGAGGTCTTTTGTGAAGGCAAACCACAATCCCCGCTGAAGGCGAGGGCAGGGATGGCTGGGAATCACTGGAAAAACCTTAGGCTGTGCTCCTTCTACCTCGGCTTTAGAAATGCCAGGTGGATTTTGAGACAGTTGAGCTAATTTGAACTGGTCATTCCACACCCACTCCCACATGGCCCTCCCCTCCAAACTGGGGGCCGAAGGAGGAGTTTGCCATACAAATGTCTCTGCTTGGAAAGATGCATTTTAATTGTGCTCTGAATAATTTCTAGACCTGCTCGCTCTGCCTGGCTCCCTGCCAAGCTTGTGCATAAACAGCCTCCCCTGCGCTCAGGAGCATCCCTCCCTGGGCATCACTGGCAGCTTTCCCCAGAGCCAGACCTGAGGAGGTGGTTATGGACGTCCCGCCTGGGGCGGTGGGTTTCAGCTGGCTGAATGCACAAAATCGTGCAGGGATGGGGAGGCTCCAGCCAAGATGCCGAAATGGAACGTCTGTGCTCGGCTCGTGCCTCACAAATCTTGCTTTCCGCGGGATGCCCCTCTGCAGGGATGCACTCTGCATGGGCTGGGAAAACGTGTGCTTAAAATGCTCTCGGGCTCTGGAAGCATTGCTCCTGGAAGAGATTGCAAGTGTCTTAACCTCACGTGCATGGATGTCCTAAGTGTATGCGTGTCTGCCTGCAGGATCATGACCTCAGTTATTAATAACAATTAATGATTAATTAATTGTTCCCACTAGGCAGAGATGGAAACCTCTAGTTTACCACTGGACATACAGTATGGCAAATTAAAGTGCACAGCATGAGCTTTTAAAGTGAATATCCTTTGCTTTCGTTGGCTGATGGCTTCTGCGTCAAAGTTTACTTTCTAGATTTTGTGGCAAACTCCCTCTTTGTTGCTCATCTTTCCTTTATTCAAATTTGTGCTTGGTAAATTGTACGGGACTTCAGGGTTGTTGGAGCAAGTGATTAACGACGTGGGTGAGAGGAGGAAAAGACAAGGAAGCACTGGGAGGAAAAGCTGGCTGTGGAGCAGGCAGGCTGGCGCTGGCAGCGGGGGAGAGACCCCAGCCCCGGGCAGGGTGGCGCTGGGTCGGGAGGGGGTGACTCCACCAGAGTCTCTGAAACCAGTGCCTGGAGGACACGCTCAAATCCCACCTCGCGAGGGGAAAAAGGACACCCAGCACAGGCAGGAATTCAAGCAATTAATCCTTTACTTAAAGAATAATAAGCAGCCAGATTTTTACATACTGAAAGTGGGAACAAGGTAAAAGGGGTTAAAAACTAAAAAGCAAGGACAGCAGACACCAATTAACACAATGCTAATTGACAATTTCCCCAAGCCTCCATGAAACATGCCAGACCTATTTCCCCAATTACTAATTAAATCAAACCGCACGCACAATACTAATTTTCCTAACTTAGGGAGCTCAGTAGACAAATAAAATGTGAAACGAACTTAAACATCTTGTCGAAGTGCAGGGAGAATAGGGAACTTAGGAGAGGATAAACTTTTACTCTGGATGTACTCTTTAAATTTCTGGCCCGTTTGGGGAGTTAGCTGGAGGATCCTAATAAAGGCAGGGGGGTGGTGGGGTCCTGCTTGCTGGATGTGATTAACACCCTGGGAGAAGGTGATTACGTGAGGCTGCTCTGGCTTGCTGCTTAATGAGAACCTTCCTGAAAAACAGCCTGGAAAGGGATGCTTGTGCAAGCCGGGTGACGCGCAAGTGTGGAGAAGAGCACGTGTTATTTAGAGAAACTCTTTACCCAGGGCCGGGGGAAATGTGGAGGCACCGGCTCCTGCCCAGCTGCACCATGCTGGGGCAGGGTGGTGGGGCTGGGGACAGGGATGCTGCTCCCCGTGGGAAGGTATTGAGCGAAGCCGGGGTGTGCTGGCGGCTGGGGTGTCCTTGCTCGCGCTCGGGGCCCAGGCTGCCCTGCCAAGGCGGGCAGGAGGAGCGGAAGGACAGCTCGAAGTCTTCCAGTCCGTTGTGCTTTATCAAACTGCTGACCCCTCCCCCGGCATGAAATAAGGATGAAATAGTAATGCGATAGGTTAATGCCGATAATTAAAGAGAGTTTAAAACTAAGCAGGAGACTGAACTGTGTGTGTGGGTGGCTGGAATGGTTGTTTGATGTGAAAGTCAATGACTGAATTATTCAGAGAGAGTGATTTCCAAATGATAATTTTACATTTCCCATAACTGATTTTGATTTATTCCAGCAGCACCCGATCACCCGGCGGGAGCTGGGAGAGGCGCTCGGCTCTGCTGCTGTTTCCCCTCTCCTCTGGGCATGCAGCGGCACCCGGAGCTGAAACCCACCCTGCTTGGGCAGCAGCCTCTGTGCGCCTGGCGGCGCTCAGAATTTTTCAAAGGAAAACAGCACGGAAAGTATTTGTTTTAAACAAATCGGGTTGTTTCTGTATCAATACAATGGCTTTCTGCATGGCTGTGTTTCTGGCCATGGGCAAGCACTTGGAAACCGTCTGGATGCTGACCTGGGTATCGTGGTGTTGGCTTCGCACCACCCCTGGAAGTGCACTTCGCTTCATGTGGAAGTACCTGGTGGAGCCTGTTGCTCAGCCTCCTCATTTGTGTTTTCTCTCAGTCCTTCAAGCAGATTTTCAGAATTCATCTAATCACTTTTACTACCACCAAGCCAATTTTTTCCAGCATCCACTCAGGATGCTGGAACACAAATCAGGCTGTAAATCTCCTGTGAGCAGGCAGCTTCCCAGGATGTGCGGTACTTTCTGTGCCTGAGCGTGCCAGAAGTGCTGCCGGGACATCCTGGGGCGTTTCGGGGGGTTCTGCTTTTTAACCGCAAACAAGAAATAAGGACGGTGTGTGGGGGAAACTGTGACCCATAGCCCTGGTCTGGGCATCATGCACGGGGGACACATGTCCGTTGGGACACATGTGAGCAGGTATTTGAGACCAGGTGGTTTGATTTTGGGAACATTTCTGCTGAGAATTAAAGAGGGAAACTACCAAAAATAGTAGAGGTCCAGATTCCTTCCCCTGATACATTAAAAATAACCATTGCTGTTTTGGGAGGCCAGGACATTAACCCTTTCGGTACCTGCTTGGGCAGGCGTGGTGGCGCCGTGGCAGGGATGCTTCGGGGAATGGGTGCTTGTCTGTGCTGCTGCCTCGCGGGGCTGCTTCGAGGCTCGAGTGTTACTCGTCCCGCACTACAGAGGCTCAAAGTGAACTCTTGTGATCCCAGAGGGCACTTTGGTTTGGATTAAGTTTGAAAGATGGTGGAGGGAGATAAATACATTGGCTCCCCCTCCATCCCCCTGGCTCATATATCTGGTCTGCCAGAGCCCTGCATCCCCTCCCGCAGTGTGCTGCATCCCTGGGGACCTGGAGCTGAGCAGGATTTATGGCCGTGCCTCCAGCTTGTGTCTTTGGGGTCTGTGCTGTCGTTATTCTCTGCGCCTGAGAGGTAGCGGATGCCAGCAAAAGGGGTGGAGAGGGGCAGAGTGATGGGGATGGCAGAATGAGAAGCGGAGGTGGCAAGTTTTAGGGTTGGTGCGGACTTTATTGCCCTGTTGGGGCTGTTCCCATTGGCATCAGCGATGAAATACCTTTTGGGGGACAAGCACTGTCAGCAGGGGAAAGACTCTGCGCTCCCCCCTTCCTGCATCCTCACGGAGACCTCTGCTACAGAGCATCGCTCTCCCAGGGTAAATGGGTATGCAATTTCTTACTTGGAAGCACAGCAGCTCCGTCCAGGGAGGCGGTGGAACAGCCTCACCACAGTGTGCATGGGCTGATGCAATGCATGGGATGGTGCTGACACTGGTCCCTCGTGGTCCAGGTGAAAGCTGCAGGTTATTTTAGAGGAGGCTTCTGCCTCTCTTCTTGTGGTCATTAATTCTGTCTAGGGCCAGGAAGAACTTCCCTAATGAAAGCTTCAGTGAGATTGGTTTGTTGTATGGAAAAGCTTCAGTTTCGGTGAATCAGCAATTTCTGATGAAAAATCTTTTGTCTGAAAATTCCCAAGAAGCTCTGACTCTGACCTCGGAGTGGCTGCCTTCCTCCGAGCACATTACTGGGATTTATGGCGCACTCCCATGGTTTATTGTTCTACAGTAAACGGAGCTGCTACATGAGTTTTGACTATCCTTCTGGGCAGAGAAGCAAATCAGCGTCACGGGACTATCCAAACTTGTATGATTTAACAGAAATTCTTGCTGTGGAGTGGGTGGGTTGCCAGACCAACTAGCTCCTCGCCAATCAAGGCTGCTCAGGATAGGCATGCATCTTACCATATCTGGGGCCATCTTCTCCTTTACCGGTCCCGCGGAGTGGTCCTGCAGAAATATTTCCAGTGGCGTCAGCTCTTTAATTAGGAAGAGAAGTGGTGGCTGCATCATGAGTTTGTAGTGTATTTTCTGAAGGTATGGAGAGGATGCTGACTTGCTTGTTTATGCTGTGGACCTGTCAAGATTGCCTTAGTGGCAGTAAATAGCCATGATAAGACACAGTCTCTGCTGCAAAAACTTGCAAAGCATAAGAAGAAAAAAAATATTATTGTTCCCATTTACAGTGGTAGCTCCGGCACATTGGTACTATAGTATTTCCTAAAAGCTGCAAGGAAAGATGCCCTGAGCTTGGGTTTGAAGTGAAATGTGCAGAATAACATCACCATCCTCAAAGCCTGCAATTACATGAGCCTCTTCTGAGTTATAAGCATCTGTATTTGCCTCTTTAAAGACCACAGCAGAAGGAATGCGATAGCGGAAGGGCTCTAAAAGGCTTGCCCACAAAAGAGGAAAGAAGTCCTATAAAAGGCTTAACATATAAGCAAGGAGAGCACCGCTGATGTACTTTGTCAGGGCTGAGGCACCTGCCGCAGGTAAGACCTTTGCTATATGGAAGATTCCATTAAGTTTCATGGAGATGGAGTTAGGAGTTTTGGAAAACATGAAAATACAGGAAAACACCAGGATGGATGGAGACTGTTCCAGCACATTCATCCCATGTCTAACATCTGCTTTTACTCAAGATTCCCCAAAATTTTACAAACTGTGTATTTAGTGGCTGTGGCAGCGGGCTACCTGAGGGTGAGGTGACCACCTCAACACAAAGCAGCATGTCGGGGATGGAGGCAGGACCAGGAGCTCAGTGCTCTGGCTGCCTGAAGTATGGCCCATCCAGAAGGCCAAGCGCCCTCCCCGTAATCATAGGGAAAAGTAATCAAATTACTGCCTTTCATGTCACATTAGTGAAAATGGATACTAGTATGATGCATATTAATATAATATGATGGGAAATTGCTAATACAATTAGACCATCACATTTTATTAGTACTGGAGTGACAACTCACACTGAAGAACAGCTCACTCGGGCGATGGCTGGGAGCGAGCATAAGCTTAGTGCACAGGCACAGGGACAATTATTGAACTTTCTACAAAGCCCCCCTTGCTCCCATTAAGTGCTTGGTCACCTGAGTTGAGTAAGCATTACAACAGCCCCTCGTAAATACTGCCTGAAATCACTGTGAAACAAGTCCTCATCTCAAAATTTATATGCCTCTCATATATACGTTGTTCTTCCTATATATACACAGACATAAATGATGAGAGAAAATCAAAACATACATCCCTATAGAGGAGGATGGTATAAATTTTCCTTAATACATTCTACCTTTTTGTTTGGGTTTGTATCATCTTCACTCTTTACCAGTTATAAAATGCTCTTGTACAAGTTTTGTGGGTTACACATAGCAAGAGCTGTCCGAGCTCAACCTGCTGTAACAAACAATAGTGATTCTATAGCAGGGATCTATTTTGTAATTACAACGCGCTTCAGACTTTCTTTAGGGGCTTGCTGTGTATTTAAACAGGGATGATCCAAAGATCCCATCTGCAGCATCGTCCTCGTCTCCCTTTCTGCAGCACAAAGACCTGCCCTAGCGGGCACCTGGGAGCTGGCAGCTGTGCAGAGGTGGGCTCTGGTTCCATACTGATGGTGCTCATCCCCGGTCCAAGGGCCAGCCTCCAAGTGGAGAACATTTCTGTCTTAGCTGGCAACCTGTTAGGAGGATGAGCAGTCCTGTGCGGGCGAAGCAAACGTAAGGTCCTACCAGGCAGGCAGGTGCGTTTTAAATATGATGCCCAGGCCAAGGATTGTGTCTTTGTCAGCTTCGAGACCCAAGGAAGGACTTGATGCTCTGAAAATACTCATTTCATCGGTACAGCATGAAGAGGACGGCACCAAATACTTGTGCAAAACTGAGCAGAGGAGGAGATACTTTTCTGGAGGCTTAAGGCATTGGGAAATATTTAAAGGAAAGATGTTTGCAATTTGTTAGATTCAAACATAGCCCAGAAATATACGGTGTAATGTGTTTCTGTCTCTTGTTAATAGTTTCTATGCCAAAAATAGTTGTGATTTGTGTTTATAGCTGTTTGTCACCCCATGAAAGAAAGTCTGTTTCTCTGTACTCGCATAGAGATGTTCTTCCATGTGTGTTTTTCATAACACCTTTAGCTGAGGCACTTCATAAATGTGAGCTTTAACATGGTGAAATGGGTAAAGACTGATTATTTCTTATTTGGTGAGAGAAACAGAGGCTGAAGGGAAACCTGGGCTGCAAAGGAGGGCAATGACTTCACCTCAGGCTCGGGAGGAGGTGGGGGAGCCTCAAGCTTAATTAAAAATGTATGCTTTTTTTTGGGGTGTAATACTCTACCAAGTATTCCAGAAGAACTGTGCTTGTGGTTCTGCCCATTAAAAGAAATAAAATATTTATATTTTGTATTTACTTCGAAGTCTGCCAGTGAAAAGAAAACACTTTCTAAGTAGTTTAACATGTGAACAGGTTGTGGGTCAAACTGGGAAAATGAGTGTGCTGATATTAGGTGACAGAGACCACGTGAATATTCACAGATCCTTTTTGAAGTGTAAGGTGGGGTCCCCTGGCCCCTTGGTGTGGGCTGCTGCTGTGGGGGGTGCAGGTGAGGAGGAGGAAGGTGCACAGCGAGGAGTGTTTGAGGGAGCTCTCCTTATTTCCTTGCTGTTGGATTACACACTAGCTGCTGGGTGCAGCAGCTGTCCCCACGCTGGTGGATGGATGGCTGTGGTCCCTTGAGATGCCGTGGGCTGCGCTGGGTGGCACTGCTCACTGCCGTCCGGCACAGTCCTGCTGCCACTTCCCGGGTGAAAGACAGGGGCAGACTTCAAACACCGTCAGAGATCTTTATTTCCATTATTTTGGAGATACTGGTGTAACTCCGAGTGCAGAGGGACCAGTTCTGCCTGGGTTTGAATGTGTTGGACTGGAAAGTGAGTCGGGCACCTTCCCCACCTCTTGCATTCAGAGACAGTTTTCGTTGTGTTCCCCAGCTTTTCCCTGGGAAGTTTATAAAGACGAGATAAAGCTCTCGTCATCCTACTGATGTGGGTAATGATAATGCTTAGCGTTTCTCATCTTTGAAGTGCTTTACAAATATTAAATAATTAATCTGCCCAAGAATAGAAGAAAGACTATCATTCTTTGACTTACACTCTGGGGAGTAGAGGCAGAGAAATCATATGGTTTCTTCAGACTGGGGTGGGAGGTCCTGCCAGAAAGTGGTGGGGATGTGGGTCCATTGTATGTGGTCCCCATCTGGGACCACTTGACCACTGGCCAGTGTGCTTGGATGGTGGGATTGTAGCACTTACACCAGGGGGTGATGTGCTCTCGCTGTGCTTGTGACCCCTCTGAGCAGGAAAGCAGATCTATGATGTTTCCTCCAGCATCGCCTGGAAAGCCCAGGTGGTCCCTCCAAGGAGACGCAACCACTTTATAGGACTTCTGTTTTTGCAGTGAGGAGGATGCTGGGAGAACCATAGCTTGTGGTATGGATGAGGGTTGGTTGTGATTTGACTTTGCCATGGGAGGGGTTTGATTTGAGTTGGATCTCCTGTGGGGTAATGACATGAGGAGAGAGGGGGGCAGCTTCTGGACCTGAGAGCAGGAATGACATGGGCTTTTGCTTTCCAGAGCAGTAGAGAAAAATCATATGCGAACACTATTTAAAGCAGTTCTCCAGAGATTAGAGGCTTTCCATAAGCACTGAGTGAAGACCTTTAACGTAGATAAATACTGTTAATTTCACTGATGTGGGTTAGCAAATCCCAAACTCGAGTGACTTTCCTTAAGTTCGTGACTTACGGTGTGATGGGCGATGGAGCCAGGAGGGTTTTCTGTGGAAGTGCCATAAAGGTGAGATGTGTTTGCGTGAGGCTTGGGGAGAGGCAGGACATCCCAGCTGCTGGCGGTGGGGCCAGCAGCCGCCTGCCCTTGGCCATGTCGGGCAGGCAAAAACAGGGGCTGGAAACTGGGTTTCTCGCAGCCCAAGGGAATGTCCTCGATGATTCGCTTTCGGCTATTCTGGGATGACATTTTGCTTTGTTTCTTTGGGCCGGAAACTTCACCCTGGAGCTGAGAAACTTTTCCCAGTGAAAGTCACGTTGAAATTGGTGTGTTTAGCAAACTGGTTTATTTATTTATTTATTTATTTATTTATTTAATCAAAAAGAAGAAAAAAAAAAGACCTGCTTTACCCAAGATATTCTGGTTTTGCCCATTGTCTTAGCCAAAATACACTCTTGTGTATAGCAAGTACTGCAGCATGCCCTATCTGGCAACGAAGCCCCCATCTCGTTATTTTATTTGGCTTTTCCTTTTCTTCCCCTGCGGGTCCGGTGCTGGGCAACTAAAAATCATTTTGGCTTTCCCTGTCTTTATCTAACCTCCACAAAGTGGGCCAGGCAGCCCTGTTATTTCCACACAATTCAAGCAGTGTTGTGTTTTTTTTTATCGCAGAGGGCAAATCCCAGAATAGAGCATAAATAAATAGATGATTTTAGAGGACTGTAGATCATTGAGCACGATGCAGAAAAGGCCCCTTGTTTTGAAAGAGCAGCGTGAGGCTCAGCAACAATGAGTCTTGAAGCCTGATGAAAATCTCAGATGCTTTGAGGCTGTGTGTGTTGGGTGAACTTTATTTTTATTTGGCACAAATGCGCTCATGTGTGATGCCAGTAACTGCCAGGGTACGTGGATGGAGCTGAATAAAGCTTATCCTGGGTTGATATAAGGTTTCCACAAGGAAAATCCCCCCTCCCCTCCCTTTTTTTTTTTTTAAGAAGCGGACCCCCGCACTGTAATAAATGCAGACAGCACCTGTATCGCTATTTCCATAAGGAGGTAAAACTGCAATAACAATTCTCCATATATTTGGCTTCCTTTTCATCTCCCAAGACTTACTTTGGTATACCTCTGTTGTAAGAGATTTGTTACTACCAGCAGTCCCCCTTCTCCAATGAACTCCTGCAAAACACATCTTCTTTGCTGGAAAGAGGGAAATTTGTCAGCCCTGGAAAAGAGCAGCAACAAAAAAAACACCTTAACACTCTGCATCAAAACTCTTGACAGTTGAGCATGCATATATATATATAGAGAGGGGTGTGTGTGTATATATATATATATATTTTAGCTCAGCAAATGCATCCTCCAGAGGTAAACCTTCTGGTGCCACTGAAGGAGTGTGCAAATGGGGCGGAAGGTGGATGCAGCTCTTGTTTGTCATGTAAGTTGGGGAACATCGCATCTGCAAAGCTTTGTCTTGGAAAAGACTTAGCTGGTCGCATATAATGGAGCTCTGTCTTCCACCCCACCCCAAATTCACTACTTTGAATACAATAAAGTTGCTTTGAACTTTTTCAATTATTTAACAGCTTTCAAGTGGAGAAATATTTGGGTCTTTTAATTTTGTTTTTGGCTCCTTTTTTTTTTTTTTTTCTCCCCCCCCCCCCCCTTCTGTTTGCTAAACAGTAATTGCAGATCTTTCCTGCCACCTTTAATACTCCCAGCTAATTATCCTGAAATAAATCTCTTTCAAGTCTGCATGCCAGCAGTTGTGGGATATGAGCGGCTCTTTCAGCTCCCGGCTGCCTGTCACTCAAATGGGCCTCAGCTGCAGCTCCGAATGATGAGTATTAGTCTCCCGCTGGGATGATTCTCCCAATCTCCCCACTTCCAACAGCATCTCCCAGGGCTGCACCACGCTCCTACCTGTTAGCCTAATCTGGGATTTTCTTTTGCTAACGCTGTTATTTTGAAAGGAGGAAGAGGATTCCTGGGAGAAAGGCACTCGGTTAACCTTTTCCTAATTGCCATTCAAAGCTGAAAGGAAGGGAAAAAAATAAAAATAAAATAAGATGATGGGTGTCACTGCCTGGAAGGACGGCTCAGGAAGGGTGGGCGTACAGGTGGGGTCCCTCGCTAATGACCCGGGATTTCTTATTTGGTCAAGGTAGGGTTTGGGGGGGCAGGCTCCCAATTTAGGCAGCCTGCCCTCCCCAGGCACTCGCCTGTGTTATTTCCAGCTTGTGTCCCGCTTGCTCAGGAACAAGGTTGTCGGGTTGTAGGCAAAGCTACATGCTCCATCATTAATTTATTATGTGCTAGCAGTAATAGCGAGGGCTATTTTTAAATGCCACTTAAGCTCGCACTTGCACACAGGTTTGTAATTTGACTATAGGACATACATAAAATGACATATTGTTACGTACTTAAAGATACGGTTTTAAATGAAAGAACTATTAAACTATTAGTATTTAAAGTGCTTACTATTTTTTTCTGCTCTATGTGTGCCTTTCACTGACTTGACAAGTGGATTGCCTCCAGAAACAGCCTTGCTGGGGGATGCTGCACGGATGCAGCCTGCCTGGGCGATGTGAGGGGGTTCGTGGTACCCCTCGCCTTTTGGGTGCTGCTGATGGGGGGCTCAGCAGCCAGGGGTGCTCAGGAGAGTGTGGGCATCCCTTGGCTCTGGGCCCACATCGCTACCTTGTTCCTGAAGCAAAAGGTTTTGGTTAGCCATCAAATGCACGCTCAGGTTGCTTGGCTGGCCTTGAATCCCTCTTCCTAAAGAGTTGTTTTTCACTCTAGGCTCCCTCTCTCAACCTGCGATGGGCTGCATTGAATTAATTCTGTTAACTGCCAAAGGAATTCCTCGCTGCCGAATTATATTTCCTGTGTCTGTAAATCATTTCACCGCTGCTTTACTTGACAGTTATGCAAGTGACCTTTTGATTTCACCATTTTTTTTTTATTTATGACATTGCTAACCACTCTGTGGCTGTGCATCACAGTAAGATTGGGCAGTCATGTGGGATGTTTGAGAATATAGACGATTTTATAAATATGCATATATATATATGTATAAAGAAAACAGCATAAAGTTGAATGTTTCAGGCTTGGACCTTGGAAAAATAGTATTTACACTGTCATGTTAGTTTTAAGAGTCTGTTTCTGAGTATTTTCACTTTCAGAGGAAGAATTGCTTGAAACCCTCCCCTTCTTCTAAATGAGCATCCTTTTTTTTTTTTTCCTTTTTTTTTTCTTTTTTTTTTTCTTTCTTTTTCCTTTTTCTTTTGTCACCAGGCCCAGTTCTGTAGAGGCCAAGTAGTTACTGGGTTAAGTGGGAGCTGTGGTTGCTCAGAGCTTTGGTAATACTGGAGCCAGGGAAGGTATCATCTGACTTGCGATGTACCAGGGCTGTGAATTCCCCTAAGGAAAGGGGGGAATCAGACACCCCAGCTTCTGCTTCAGGCTTTGCAGGTGGTATATTGCCGCAGATGCATCTCTTCTGCAGCAGCAAAAGCAGTTTCTGGGTGGGGATGAGACCCTCTAAATGCTCCTAGCTAGTGTGGGGACCCCTGCCCAGACCTCTTGCCTTTTTGTTGGGGTCCCACCCCAACAGGTCTGAGCATAAAACACTGCAAGTACAACTGCTATTCTAGGCTTGGAAAACATGTTGCCGCCTTAGTGCTTGATTTGTAAGTCTAATTAGAAGCTAGAAGCGTCAATGGCAGCACTTGCAAGCACAGTTATAGCACCTGCAGAAAAGGGAGTCTGCTTTTCCCATTTGGCTCATCCTCTGGGGGCATGTCTTCCATATTTACAGTGGTCTGACGAGGAGAGCTGGGGTGATGTCTGCCTTGCCATGAATAAGGTCCCCTCTTGGATAGGAAGCAGGTAAGAAATGAGCTGTACTGCCGTCTATACAAACCTGCAAACCAGAAGAGTTCCCAGCTCTGGCCTTTTTAACAAGTCCAAGGCATCATGGTTAGCTTGCGCAAGGTTTTGCGTGAGTAATAGGTTGAGGTTTCCTGCAAAACATCTGGTCAATTCAGCTCTTATCTCACTCCACAAGAGGTGAAAAAAACCTCTGTGGTTCTCCTTTGCCATGTTACAAATATAGATACCTATTCATAAGGAAATATTGAAATAGAAGTTTGAGAGTATTCTCATGTTTGTTCCCCAAGGCTGAGTTAAGTATGTTTTGGGCTTGTTTATAATGCCCTTTCCCATCCCAGTTAGACAGCAGTGCAGAACAAACATCTCATTCTGAAATTGAGTTTGCAGCATTCCTACCAGGGACAAGGTTCAGAATCTCGGATAGCAAAGGCCATGGTAAGAACTATGGAAACCATACCTTTACCCTGTGCTGCTTGCTTTCTGTTGTTTAATGCCCAAACCAGAGTCATATAGTTTGGCCCAGTCCCCAGCAGAGGGGAATATATGATATGCATGCAGCATATACCCTAATGTATTCCCTAACATCCCAGGACATGGTTGAATGTGGTTCAACATCTTTGCCTATCATGGATGATGTAGCTTAGATAATATCTAATTGTTGGCATCAATTGAATACTTCAAAGTCTGCCCCTTCTGGTTTTTTGGTTTTTGGCTCTGGCTCTTCCTGTTTGGTCTGCATCTCCCATCTTTGTCTCTAAATTATGTCCTATCCATTATCCTACTTTCCCCCCTTAAACTTCCAAAATCAATGTGAGAAAAAAAAAAATAAAATTATGACTCCTTTCACTGCTCCTGGTGTGCTTGCCCACAGCCTTCCTGAAAGAAACCAATAAATAATGCTCCTCATCCCCCTAAAAATTAAATTAAACCCAAATTTCTCTGGGGAGGAGGCTAGGTTAATTACAAAGAGCTACCAATGCCATATCTAAAAAGGCTCCTTCATTTTAATTTTTAATATTTAGGATGAAACTTAATATCTGATTCCCCCCCCCCCCCCCCCTTTTTTTTTTTTTTTGGCTAAAGTAGTCAGTTTAGAAGTGGAGAGGCTGCCAAACATAGCTAATATTATCCTGCCCAAAAGCTTCTGTCAATTAACTCCTTGCAGGGTTTGCTGGGGAGGCTGCGAAGGGGAGGATGGCGCCACTCCAGCAGCCAGCCCAAACCTGGCTGGCCGGCGTGGTTACGGTTTGGGGGAATCGCGTTCTGCTTGAATGCTGGGGGCTTCTCTGTGTAACCTCAGCATGTGCAAAACACATTACTGTGTCTGGGGATTAAAGTTAGTAGGAAAATTTGGTGAAGCCCCAGAGATTGATGGGCAAGTGTATATTGGATGGCTGAAGAAAAGAAGAAAGCGTTACATATGTATTTGAAAGCAGGATGGGAAACAACTGGTACCTCCTGAAGTCCACAAGTGGTGTGTTGGCCATTTGGGAGTGAGACTGTCCCAAACAGGGATTAAACTGTGAATCTGAATGCAAAGTGGGAATTTAAAGATGATGGCTCACAAAATCCATCTGAAAAAAAAAAAAAAAAGTGCCATTTGTATACGCGGGCGGTGAAATATTTTCAGTTAGTTGAAAATATTGGCAAAATGACACTAAAATGGAGAGTTTTAGGCATGTTTAATAGGAAGTGTGGGAATGGCAAGGGAACCACAGTGTGTAACAGGGTCATGCTTGATAGTTCATATAAATATTACCGTTATTCAGCAAGAAAGACAGTTACCAAACCAGACAATTATGCTACTGCTGTTGTATCTCTGATCAGCGCCAATGGTTCTGCCTACTGATTTACGGAACACTATGTTCCCTTTGGCATCTGTCTATCCCTTTAGTATCTATTGATCTCTATGCCTACACCCGAATTTATCATGTGCATACAAGTGTTTGAGTGCGCACGCAGATGTTCGGGGCTGTTGTTGGCTGCCTCTTTCCAGAGTGGAACAGGAAGAAACAGTTAAATGTCCCTGGCGAGCCTGGCTGCCTGGTGCAAGCAGGATACTTTGACTCTACATGACATCCTGCTCGTTTTGGAGAATAATTCTTATTGGAAAATTGCAATGCTAAATCATTAACTTCTAAGGAGCTGAATGGGAAGAAAACTCACTTTTAAAGGATCCCAGTGTGTTGCCCCTGGCTTGCTCTGTGTTGTTCTACGTACAGTATAAATCACCGTTAAAATACTTCTTGCTGCATTATATAGCACAAGGTCCAGGCCATTTACAAGCCTACCATCCTCCTAGCAGTGATGCCTTCTTTATGCTGGACACATGACTTTAATGAAGCAGTGAAAGGAAGAAATGCAGGGCATGATTTCAAAAAGGAAAGGAAAAAAAAAAGAGAAAAAAAGAGGAAAAAGGGAAAAATAAAGAAAAGACTGCCTGAAATTAAGCTCCTAAATAGGTGGAGAGGAGATATGTCTGTCACCTCCCTTCTCCAGCTTGAGGAGCTGGGTGGGTGCCCATCATGGGGCTGTCTCTGGTCTAGTGCCATGGGGAGCATTTGCTGGGGAGGCAGGAGCAGGTGGGTGGCCGCTTTTGTGTGAACTGTCTTATTTCAGCTCTTGGGTTTGGGGGTGAAGCTGTGGAGGTGGAGCAGTGGTGGCCAAATGCTCAAGGCAGAGGTGATGGGTCTATACAAGAGATGTGTAGCACGAGGTGGGTGGGTATAACGGAGGACCCCCATCGGTTTTTAACTGGATGATAAATCAAAAATGGCAAGATGGGCTGGAGTCTCTGAAATATGGTGTCCATATGGTGAAATGATAAAGCTTTATCACTGCCGCTTTAGAAGTAGTTCTTGTCTCCAAATGTCTAGCCATCAGAATTTTTTTTAACAGGCTCCTTGTGTAATGAAAACTCAGGTTTTGGGCTTGGGTTGAACAGCCAGTGACTCGAGAGACATCCCTTGGCATGTCAGCCCTTTAGTTTCTTTCCCAGCATTGTCCTCGGATGTGTGCTGGCTTTGGTGGGACTGGTGGGTGAATGCCTGATGCCAGGCTTACCGGGAGATTTAAAAGACATGGAGGCGCAGGAGATGCAGAGATGGTCTTTGTAGGATGTAATTGGACCTGGCCTGCTTTTCTGTGTGGGGACACCCCCCCGCCTCCCAAATAAACCAAAACAAAACCCCCCAACCCAAAGCACTGTATGTCATTTGTCTACTTCCAAAATTTGAACACCTTTGAAATCCTGCTCCTTTTCCTTCTTTTGGAAGGTAAAGGTAAATTCAAGGGGTTATGTACCGCATTGGTGTGGGAATCAAGACTTATTTTCTTGCTGGCTTACAAAATATATAACAAATTATAATTATTTTTAATATTATTATTTTTCGTTGTAATATAATGGAGGAAACTCAAAACAGAAAACTCCATAGCAAGGGCCAATCTGTCTGTTGAAACCAACAACCTGTTCAAGTGCTCGCGCTCCCCCTGCCCTGCACTGCCTTAACTCTTTCAGGAAGCACATCACCTGCGGCTCTGGTTGCAGAGATGGAGCTGGTCCAGCTTCACGTGGTCCTCTCCTGCTGCACCAGTGTGTGGGAGCTACGGGGGATGCCTGTGCGGATGCACGTTTAGGGGTGGTGGGGAAATGGGAGGGAGAAAGGAGACAGCAAATGGATGTGTTTTCTCCTGTAAATGCAGCAAGTGGCACTCTGCACTTCTGTCCCAGTACTGTCTTCTCCTTCCCATCCTTGTTTTGTAGACCTTGGAAAGAGTGAGCTGAGGTCTTCTGGACCCTTCCCAGTTTTTTGGGGAAATAGGCAGCAGTGCTAGGAAGGGGGTAGCAAGGTTACCTGCCAGAAGGAATCCTCCAGGAGACCTGGGGATGTTAAAGTTGCTGTCGTTTTACACTCCTGGTTGTGAAATGGTGGTGGTGAGAGATCCTGTCATGTGGGCATTGGTGACCGGTGTCTGGCTTGTGGCACCAGAGCATCTCCATGCTTTCCAGATGGCTTTGTGTATGACTGAGAAAACTATTTTGTTTGAGACTTGAATGTTTTAAGAGTTACTGGATTTCACTCCTAGATTTTGCGTGCCTACATTCAGGGCACAAGGAATCTTATCACGGAAATTTTGTGCATCAGGTATGAAACACGTGGGCAAAAAGATCAGAAGTGTCATACCTCCTATAACACCATCAGTGAGGTGGCCTGAGCAGTACGCAGCACACGTGTGAAGACATCCCACTGACATTGTACAACAGCACACTCATTCCCTGTGATACTCTCTGTCCAACCTGATATACCATAATATATGTATTTGGTGGGTTTGGACTTTTTTAC
>NC_079299.1:29856421-29893921 GCF_023638135.1 Falco biarmicus
TCTTGCAGGGGAAAATGTGACTCTCCAACTCGGTGATATATATTTAGTGCCACCTCAGGAAGTGTTTTCCACCTAAAATGCCTGTCGGGCCCACCCAGACATGGAGCATGCTCAGCCAGGGTGCAGAGCAGAGCTGGTTCAGATCCCTGCAGTTATGCCACCCTGGTTACAGGACCGTGCTGCTTTGCTGGGGCACATACATGGGTGGGGACATAGACCTGCTAGGGGCTGTGTCTGCCAACGTGCCATTCCAGCCTGGCTTCCTTGGAGGAACAGAGCAAATCCTTGCTGCTGACCCCTTTTTAGGGGGCTCCTGTTGTACAAGTGCGTGCCTGTTGTGGAGACTGTTAAATCTGCCTGCTCCTGGAAAGGCTTTCATTTGAAAACTGATTTCAATTTTATTGGAATAATCAGTATTATTTTAGAAAATCAATATATCATCAACCTGAAGCAGTTTGCAGGGGTTTTCAATTTACTGATTTTTTAAAAAAAATATTCTTTGGGTTTTGTTCCCGATTAACAGAAGCGTTTTTAACTGTCAAAATTGCCAAATCGAAACACAAGAGTAGTAGCTCTGCTGAACTTTGGGCACTTTACCCCCTGCATAGGTGCTGTCTCCCATCGTCCCATGGCGAGCGAGGGGGGAGCCTGGGCCCTGTGCTCGCCCCTTGCAGATGTTCTCCTGGCCATGAGGTAATGCCCTGGCAGAGCTGATGTTTATGGGCAGGGTCGTTTATGTGTGGGTGTCTCTTTCCGACTCATCTCACCCCCACCCCTACCAGGCTGTGCGCTTTTGGTAGTTCCCGAAATGCTGCCCTGGTCTGGGATTGAAACTGTGGCTTTACCTCGGGGGTAATGAGCTAAAGAAAGTGTTAGTTCTTGTGAGTCTGACTTTTTAGCCTGTATTTTCCTTTTTCCAGATGATGAAGGGGGGGGGGTTGGTGTGAATTTATGTTGCTGTGGGAACTTAGTTGCTCCTGTAACTGCAAAGCCAGGATCTTTCTGAGCCAATGCCAAGTGCTCTGATTAGAAAGACCCCTGATTTCTTGGGCCAAGTTTTGGGGGAAAACTTTGGCCTGGCAGAAAGCCCACTCCAAGCTGGGGAGCTGCTGGGATCCGAATTCCCCCTGGCTGGTGTTACAGGCCTCTTTCAGTGCTGACCAGCATGGGGGAGGGTGATGCTGGGGGTGGCAGGGAGCCCTGCACCGCTCCAGGCTGGACCTCGTGTCCTCCACCATGCTGCCGGGCTTGCAGCACTGCTGAATCAGGGTAAAAAGTTAAAGCTTTCCAAATTGCACATTGTTCATCTTGTGGCTGTGGCATTCTGGGATGCAGGAGGGACACCCAGGACCTAAATTGTCTGCATATGCAGCAGAAGAGGATCTGGGAAAGGAGATACTGTAGGCTGGAAACCTGTAAGCCAAAATGCTATCCCTAGCAGTGGCTTGTTATGGAAAAATTTTCCTCTTGGACTGATACTTCCAGCTCCACTGTGCTTTCTGCATGCAGGTGCTGTTTGTTGTTCATCATGTCTTGGCCTTTATCAGCAGAGTGGCCCTGAAAAGACCCATGGCGCAGGACTTGGAGGGTCCAGCTTGGGTCTGAGCTTCTCAAAGCATTTAAAAAATAAAAAAAATGGGGTGGGAGGGTGGTGAAAACCTACCCTGAATTGAAAAGCTCCATTTGCATGTTTTGGTTTGTGAGAAGGCAGCAGAGGAAGGGAGTAGGCGAATGGGAATGAAGCTTTACCAAACCGGCCCCCACATGCATATTTCATACTATCGTTTATCAAAGTTTTATGAGCATCTGGTCTTGGCCCCAAAATCTTTTCAATTGAGGGATTTTTTTTTTTTCCCCTATCTATCTGAGTTTGACTACAAGCAGAATCTGCTATGATTCATTCCCCACCCCCTGCCATTGATTTTACCCAGGCTGGCTTTGTACAGGCAGACCTGTGCAGACCTGGGCTCCAGCCTGGCTCCACGTGCGGCACATAAACCACATGTGACACGGAGTGGCTGTTCATGTATTTTATTTCCCAAGGGAGAATTTATTCAGGAGCATCTCTGTTACTTAAAACCCCTTTCTTGTCCTTTCAAAGCCATGGCAGAGCAAATGGCACGGGGCTCAGCAGCATCGAACAGACCTGGGAGGGAAAGGGCAGGGAGTGGGTGGCAATGGGCAAAAAGAGCCAGTTTTGTGTTATTTCTCCACAAAACAGGTCCTGGGAATGACAGCAAGGACCTCAGGCAGGTTTAAGTTATGCAGCGCTCTGTTTTGATTCTGTATGTTGCAGGAAGAAATCCTAGGGTTTGGGGTTTTGGTGGTTTTTTTCCCCCTTCCTACCACTGAGCAGTCCCTCAAGACTTCCCTCAGCTCTCCAACCTTGTCCCAACAACATTCATGTGCACACTGCCACATTCGTTCACGCACATCTAAAGGAAAACCAGGTAAGATTCACATTTCACAATGAGGTTTGGGGTTTTTTTGTTGTGTTGTTTTTTAATCGCAGACTGGCTTAGAAATATCAGGTATTGGGTATCAGTTCCCATCTTCCGTGATTGAATGGTCGCTCCTGAGAAAACACTGGAGATCCCGCAGCAAAATTTGTATGAATGTTTGGATGAACTTCTGGACACAACCTCCTATTAGTTGTTGAAGAAGGTCTTTTTATTGGTTGACAGCTGATATTTTGTCTTGTGAAGAAGTGATGATTTTTTTCAATTACTTCTGTGCGGTGATAATTTTTGCCCATCCAGAAAAATCCTTACTTCTGGGACACAATCCACAGCAGAGTTCAATCTTATTTTTCTTGTGGGTGATTTCAAATAGCGTCTGAAGGTTTGTTTAAAAAAAAAAAAAAGAAAAAAGAAAGGGGGCAAGTAGGTTAATTTTGCATTTGTATTTCTTAAATCTCCCTTCAGCTCCCATGTTAGTTACATTCAACCTTTAATTTCAAGATGCATTTGCAAAATTTTGACAGAACTGTGAGCCCCTGAGGTTTTGAAGCTATCGGAGAGTTTGTAGGGAGGCTTTTTGGCACAGGTCTGAGGAAGCCAGACATCCTGAGATGTTACATGCAGATAGGGCTCACAAGTGAGCTTATTTGCCAGGTGGGTTTGCTCAGTTTAAGGGGACTTTATTCATAAGTCTAGACAGCTTAACACTGAGTGACCATCTTATTTCACATTAATGCAGCTTCAAAGCCATTTGCATTTTTAGCGCTTTACTTAGATTCTCAGGCCTGATGGATTCAGGAAGCAATGGGTAGATTATTTAAAAACTGTGAAGAGCAGCAACATTTTACAACAGTGGGTCAATAGTGAGACTGATATTGGAGCCCTGATGTTTGAGCCTGGGACTCTGAGCTGTTTTGTTCCTCAGCTCTCCGTGGCTTTACAAAATTTCTAGAAAAGCCTAGGTTTTGTTTTATCTTTTTCTTTAGTGTGTTCAACAACATGCTCACTTCTTCATATATAGGTGGAGGTGACATGGGTGGAGAAGGTGAAGGTCTCACACATGCTCCCAGACTTGTGCCATATCCCCTGCCAGCAGCTCTGGGACCGTGGGCAGGTCAAGAAGAACCGCTGATGTTTTCCCAGAAATATCTCCCCAGGCATCCCGGCCCCGTGCTGCTGATGGCTCCCAGCCAAGGGCATCGAGAACCACTGTTAACTCCCACCTGATTTCGAAGTGCTAAATACTTGGTCTTTCTTAAAATCCTGCTCTAAGACCCAGAACTTTAGAAACCCTAAGCCTGTTTAGAAATCCTAAGAGCACAGCTAAATTTCCCAAGCGAGGAGTCTTGAGTACGGTTACATCAGAGGGAGGAAGCCCACTTGGTTGGCTGTATTTTATGTATGTTATTTGTTACTTAACACATTCAATATTATTTACATATTGCATTGAAACCTGGCTTCTGCTGCCTTCTGACTTGCATGTGTGCTGAGGGGCCATGGTATTTCAGCATCACACCTCACCCTGTGCATCGTGTGGCAGCCTCCCTCCTCCAGAAAAGGTGATGGATCCCTGAAACCTCATCACTAAAATGCATGGGGGGTGGAAGGGAGGGAAGAAACAGAGAGTTTCTGGCTAAAAATATCAGATGTTAAACATTCAGGTTGTCCAAATAGGAGAAAAAAAATATTTTAAATATTTTCCAAGTATAATTGTTCCTGTATTTAGTCTGGGCTCTACTTTACTCAATAAAAGTGAAAACAAGTAAAGTAGATGATAAGCATGAAAAGCTGTGTTCAGCTAGAAATATTTAGTGTTTCTGCACTGCAGGAACAACGCACAGTTTTGTTTTTTACTGGCTCCAGCCCTTTTGTCTGAACATTTATATATTTCTTGTGCCTAGTAACTACAGCCAAACTGTTCTGTGATTCCCTGAGCGCAAACAGACTAGAAAGCAAGCAAAGCTAGAAGAAGCAGGCATTCAAAATAAGTCCCCCAGCCCAACCAATATGTTCTGTGACTTAGATCTTGCCTTCAGCAGCACCATAAAAATGGGCATTTGGAAGGAATGGTGTTTTCTGTGGAAAAAAAAATTCTAGAAAAACTGTACAACAACTAAAATCCTAGTTGAACAAAAATGGGAACAGTCATCTCACAGAAAATGCCCAACTTTAAATTTTGCTTTCATCCAGATTCAGCACTTCTTGTTCCAGAAGAAATTATGCAAATTTGAATTTAATAATGAAAAAAAAAAAAAAAAAGGGAAAAAAAAGAAGCATTTCACGGGGGCATTTTGTTATTCCAAGTGGTTGCCCCCTGTATGGTGGCATTTGTAGCCTGGTGCAGAGAACGTGGCTCGCAGCAAGCCAAGCCCTGCCATATTCCAGCAAGCCTGGAAATGCTGAACCATTCTGGGTCATTCCGACCATTTGCATATTTCTGTTGAAGTTTGAACAGGCCCTGAAGAAAATAACTCATTTCAAGTTCCTGGTAGAAATGTGAATATTCCCACAAAAATCAATACTTTCTCTTGGAAAGGTTTTACAGAAATGCTTTTTGGTACTGGAAAAACCGGTCTTGTTTAAAATTCCTGATCAAGTCCCATGATAGTGTATGTGGCATTTTTAAATGGACCTGTGGAAATTTCTTGCAGAAAAATGGTAAGGATAAGCTCTTCCCCTCCCTGTGAGGGAGAATAATGCTGTCCTAAAAGTCTGGGCAGCACTAGGCGGGCAAGCTCTCATTTTGTTTTCCTGTGAAAAAAATATTTTCCTCAGTTTATAGCCTGATTGCAACTCAATGAATAGAAAAATGAACATAACATTTTGATTTGGGCTCTTAAAGCCAATTATCCTTGATAATTTCATCTCTGTTAAGCTCTGTAGATATCTTTCATGATCTCCTGGTGGGAGGGTGAGGTGTTGTCTTTAGGTTTTCACCAGACTTCCTCGCACCTGCCTGCAAGGACTATAGGACTGGGCTTTTCTGCCTGAAGGACCTTGGGGGGTACATGCGAGAGCTGGAAAGACCCATCTGGTTCACTGAGTGGCTTTAAAAGACTTTAGGTCTGAGGTTCAAAGCAAAGCCATAGGCAGCGCCCCATGGCCTTTCCAGAGTCAGAAGGGCTGGTGATGCCTCGTCACGTGGCAGCAGAGACCCAAGATGGTTTTTGAATGTTGGTCTCAGTAGAAGTGTAACCATTCCCAGAACAATCACCACCAAATGAAAAAACGACTCTGTGTGGCATCAGGAAAAAATATTACTTGAGGTTTTTTAACAAATTTTAGTTTTAAGAATATAATTACTCAAGTCAAAGTCATATGCTGAAGAGGGTAATTCTTTACTGGGTTATGGTTTGACTTGAATCTGTTCTTTTTCCATTGCTGTTGTGCAATCTTCCTGTAATTCCTAATTTGTTTTTCTAGACATTTTGTTTTCTTGCTTAGAACAAGCAAGGAACAAGCAGCCACCCAAATAAGGTTTTCATGCTTTCAGCATGTCCTTTTAGTAAAAAGCCAGCACAGGAAGGAAAGGAAGACCGAGTTGTCTTGTACATCCCCCAAAGCAGGTACATTTTGTTACTGTGTGAATTCCAGTTCCAGCAATTTCCAACTGTTCAAAACCATTTGCAAGTCTGCTGGTGTCACTGGTTGTGTTGTCTTAAAATTTTCTGCTGTTGCTTTTTGTGTTGGTAAGCATGAAGAGCAGGGGCATGGATGACACCCTGGTAATTGCACTGACTCACTGTGGCTAAGCGCATGTGCCAAATTGCCGCGTTGAGCCACCTGAACAGCATTAAATGAACTTGCTTGGCTCCCAGAACAGTATTGGGAATTCCTGCCAGCTCTGCTCAGGCTTAATTTCTCTCTATTGCTATATGGCACCACCCACTATCAGGGAGATAGAGGTGAGATAGTATAAGCTCACAAAGTACAGTTACCATTAAAAGGTGCTTAAGGCAGTGTACAGACCAAGGATGCGAAGGTGAAAGCAAGTTTTACTATGATTGCTATGAACTTATCAAGTTCAAGGCACCTTTAGGCTAAATGTGAATATCACACATGGAATTATCCCATCTATAATAAAGCTAGTGTTATATGTGGTCTATGAATGTCCTTTGTTATCCATGAGAATCCCCTGGTTGAGGTCAATGCAAACCTCCCGTATGCTCCAACATCCATATTTAGGTCTATGCTCTCATGTTCGATACCAAAATCAAAGGGGGAGGAGGAGGAGGAGGATTGTTTCCCATGGCTGAAAAGCAAAGTAAATGCATTAGCTTAATAATATTAGTTATAAGATGCAGAGATAAGAGAAATGGGTGGGGAGCAGCAGTTCTCATCTGAGCCCTAATGGGGACTGTGGGAAAACTTCAGTGAGCAAACCCCAAACCAGGTGAAAGTCATTAGAGCTGAAACCCATTACACATCCCAACTTGGGCCAAGTTCATAGAGGTTTTGCAAGCCTTTTGATGAACGTGGGCTGAGTTTTAAGTGAGTCTGGCCTGAGTTAGAGAGTCAGGTGGAAGTGCTCTTGTTTGGGCTGAGTTATGCTGTCCGTTTGAACTCAGAAGTCGATGTGAAATTTAGGATGTGAGAACCTGACACAGATCCAGAGAACAGAAGATCCCTATAGAGCTCTGTAAAACCAGGAGATCACCTGATTCTCCCTGTATCATTATTTTGTTGAAACTGATGTGTTTCACAACTACATTTAGAAGGGCTCAGCCAATTCTCATTTACACCGTTTCTCAGAAATTCTTGGTTACACAATGTTTCCATCATATTGTTAGAGAGCAGATCTGTGTTAAAAATCCAGAGTTTCAACAAAATGAAACCAAGTTGAAATAATTTTCACAGGTTGTATTATAACTTCTTCAGTGCAGGAAGAGTTTTTCTGCTGATTCAAGCCTAGCTGAAACAGCATTGTTCATGGCGATGATATTCCTTTTAAGAACAGCAAAACTTTGTGGGACAACCTCTGTCCTATTGCTGGGTATGGTGAATGCATGTCCAGTGGTGCTGCTTTCTCCTTTTTGGTGGCATCTGTACCAAGGTGCCTCTCTGATTTGCATTTTATGTGCAGTCCACACAGGTGCTGTTGCACAAATAAAAAGCTAGCAAGCAGCATATGTTATCCTGGAGCTTGCATTGCTTTCATAATCTGGGCATGCTTTACTACATGCCTTAAGGCTGCTGAGGTCGGCTGCTGAGGAGGTGGTCTTTTGCTCTGCCATCTGCAAGGAGAAAAGGCAGCTTGTTATGGGTCATCTGGTGGAGCAGGAAAGCTCAGACCTGCCTGTTTATTTTTTCCAAGGAAATAATACAGGAAAGTGTAGAAAATGAACTTGGACCATGCTGTGTAAAGGTGCTGCTGTGGCTGTATCACTTGGTCTTTGTGCGGCAATATTGCTGTTTTTAGGTGCGGAGAGTCTTTCTTTAGGAGTATGGGACACAACAGATTGAGGGACACAATGACAATGCCTCAAATACGATGTCTTGTGACAATAAGCAGCCATCAGTGTTGAGAGTTATTAGCAAAGTGGCGATACTGCAAGCCACCAGTTAACGCAGTATGTGCCATGTGGTCTCACAGCGAACCCCTATCATTTACTGAACAGTATCACATAAGGGAGTATATGGTTAAAACCACATTAAAAGATAATAAAAAAAAGACAACAGAAATCTTGAGTCAGAATTACCTTAAAATGTTCAGCCACACTCTCAGCTGGTTTTATTTAAGGGAATTTCTGCTGAAGTCTAGGGAGCTCTGCCAGGTGATGCCGGCAGTGGGTGTATGTGGCCACTTGCACTCAGAATATTAAGCTAGATTTATGCATTTAAAAAAAAAAATTAAAAATATTTGCTGATTTCAGAAGAGTGTGTCCTGCAAATGAAATGCTTCACTTTAGGGTGATATGTTGTGACTTATGAAAATTTGAAATACCTGTTATGGATCGGCTCTCACTTAGCGGGGACTGTGTGCGTCAGGCGATGATTGAAGTTGCAAATCAGTATTCTCCAAGCTGGAATTTCCAATGAGGAGGCAGATAGCTGCAAAAACATCAGTTTTAAGAATAAAATAAAATGAATCAAGCAGTAATAAAAAAAGTACTTGACAGGCAAATTTGGTGTTACACGTTCTGCATTTCTTTTCAGTCTTTCAAACTTTCTGAACACTATAATTTGTTTCTAGTGTTAGCATCACTATCATCAAAGATGTTGGACTCTATTAGCTCAGCTGTCTAAGGGATGTCTTTTTAAAAAGGAAGAGAGTAAGGGAAAAAAACCCTCACCAATGAGAAGTTCAGCCACTTGAATTTAAGCATAATCACTTTTCTTAACACATGTCTCTCATTTGCAATCAAAGCAAAGACAGCTAGAGAAATCTCAGCCAACTGCTCACTTACCCCAAGCTGGGCAGAGTTTTTGCATTAGTTGTGGTTTCACTGAGGTCACTCGTTCAAGGCAGGAATGCCGTGTGGAATGGCTTGTGCCACAGCATGGACTGCGATTTGGGTTAAACAAAACCTGTCATTTTATGTAACACTTCAAAAATTCATCTCAGTGGATGTTTCTTTCTACCGTTATTTTTCCTGGGGTAGGGATGTAGGGGTCCCTCTCTCCAGCTTTGCCTTTGGTAGTAGCTTATTCAGTCCAGATCAGAGCAGATGTAGAATGATGAGTGCAGAGAGCAATAGATGATCAGCAGTTAGCTGAAGGAGGTGTGGGTCCTCCTGGTTGAGGCTCTACACTGAAATAGGAGAGACTGAGTTAGACCTTAGCTTTGGTATAACCTCCCTGCCTCAGCACACACCACTTACTCCTCCTCAGACAGCGATGTATGTCTTTCCCTTCTATTTTTATATATTAACTATGACAGTGTGAGTGACTGATGGTGAGTGCTGCAGCTGTGCCAGTGTCCTGCTCCTCGTCCAGCAGGTCCCAGTCACGGCCAGAGCTGGAAGATGCCCTTTTGTCTCTGGAGTTACAGCCTCTTGTTACTAGGGATCAACAAATGATTCGTCATCGTGCTGTGGTCTTGTTTTGCCTCTTTAGTGTTTGCAATTATCAGCAGCTTTCAAGCTTTCTCATCGAAGCTATTTGAAATGATTTAGCAATTAATTCTGTTGCTGAATTAATAACTAGTTCAGTTTTGCATATGTATTTGAAGCAAAATAGAAACTATCTTCGAAGCTGGATGGAACACGTGGTATTTTTCTGTTTGGTTGGAGGAATATAACTCTTTCAGACAGGTTTCCATGGCTGATACAGAAACTAAAGCATGAAGTAGTAAGTTCCTGTGGATATACCTTACATTTACTTGAAATTTTCTCTTTTTGGTGTCGTTCCTGATCATATATTCTTGCTTTGGAATATTCAGGGGAAACAAGCAAACAACAGTGACGCAAAATCAGCCAAAACACATGCATGTGAAAATTCCAGTGGATATTTCTAGGAGGTATTTGGAGGGTGAAAAAAAAAAATCACCATTTGCTCATGTCTGTTATTAGTATTTCAAAAAGTGTTTTTTACGGAACATGGGACAAAGAAGTTTTAAAATGTTAGGATTCCAAATTTTTGCTAGGTTTTGGAGTGTTTGCCACTTATTTCATACATCAGCAATTATGTTCTCATGAAAGCCTCTAGATAATGCTGATTGAACGTACTCCTGTAAATGAACATGTCAGGAGAATGGGGGTGGCTCTTTCCCATTGCTAATTCTCTACTAGGAAAAGAAAAAAAAACCAACCACTGCTTAAATCTTTCCAGTGCTACTAATGTGATTTGCTTAACCATGTATTAGAAACAGAGATGTTAGAACCACAGGTGAACCTCAGAGGGAATGAAAATCACTTGTGTGGTCTCTGCTTTCACTTGTTTATGTGCTATTTGGTGAAACTGAGGTGTTTTTGGGGCAGGGTCTTGGAGATCCAGCATCTACTGAGTCCAAGGGATTGTGGAAGATGTGATGCAGTGTAAGTGAGAGACAGAGGCTGTCATAATTGAGCCATGAGTGATGGAAATTGTCTGTAGATGAATCTGTCCCCTGTGGAAGAATTACAGGACTTGGGGTGGCTGTACGCCAAGATGAATGGTTTTGCTGTAGGAAAGCGTGGGATGAGACTCAATTTATTCAGGTAGGGAGAGCCATGGGGTTCATTACATTAGGAAGAAGAAAGTAGAAGACTGTGGTGGGTACATCGAGGTGCTGCCAATGGGGAATGATTTTCCAAAAGTTGTTGATGTGGATACAAAGCCAGACCTTTACACATTTTCAGAAGCACATGTCTTACATATCCAGAAAGCAGCATGTTTTGTCCCTGAGGTGAGGAACGTAAGCCCCATATCCTAGAAACTATCATGCTCTGCAAGACTTCAGCAGCTCTACCACCTTTGTCCCCGTGGAATGTTTTTCTGATGCACTTGGAAACTTTCCCTCCAGTTCCCATACCATTTGTGATGACCCTTCCCTTCCAGTGAAAGACACAAATTGTCTTTTTAAATACAGAAAGGCTACTTACCAGAGACTAAACCTCTGGAGGAAGAGGTTCTGATGGGAGATCTATGTTTTCTGCTGATCTTAGGGTGTATGGTGGCGCTGACCTTCACGGCTCATTGGCTTGGGGATTCGTCTGAGCACAGGGTGACTTGGGTTCCAGTGCTCTCTGCCTGACTTAGATTAGGGATATTTTTCACAATAACCCCTCCAAAGAAATACACTGTGTGGAGAACCTCTGCTAGATATCTTAATGGCACTGGAGGCTTGGGCTAGTTAGTGGCTTCAAATGAAACAAAACCTCCTCTCTGACATAACAGAGCCGTTCCCATTGCGAGTCAAAATCATTTTCAAACACGAAGATATACCAGCTGGGTCAAGTAATGCTTATGAAAAATTATCTGGTGTTACTTTGATATGCTCAGCAAAGGAACTTTAATTTACTGGGACTCAGCTGAGAAGAACCAATCAAGGAACAGTGGAAAAGCTGAATGCCCGACACAAATACCTGCGGTTCAAACCAAACAATGCCATTGTGAGGCTGTAATCAGGAGAGGGCTTTCAGACAATGCCCGGCAGTGTCCCTCGCCAGCCAGCGCAGGTAGCATGCTTGCAGGTGACTAATGCCTAGCGTGTATCTGGGTACGTAGATTACTGTTGACTAATCTCGTGCTCTCTTAGTCATCCTCAAAAGACTCTTCAAAGCGGTATGCCAACACCAGGCACTTTTTACAATAAGTAAATGTTGTTTGTGATACAAGTTGCCGGGTGCAGAATCAACTCTGCTGTAGCTGTGGTTCGCTTGAATGATCTTGACCTGATCTTGAAGGGTTTGAAAGGCTAATCCGTTCATTCCTATTCCAGACATACACAGATTAGGCTTCTGTTGAAACAACTTGCACTTTTGAAAATAGCAACAAAACTGCAATCGGCTTTGCGTGTTGTCTAAAGTTTCCAGCCTGGCAAATGACACTGGCCTTTGTGCCCTTCCTTTGCTGTCTTTCCTGAGAAGTACAACTGTTCTGGTCAGCCACGATGCACTCTCTTCAGCTGGTAAATTCAGTAGCTGGAGGTTTCAGGCATGGCTTCTTGATCTCTGATTTGGTTTCACTGTAGAGTTTCAGTATGAGGAGACCTGATGTGTTGTCTTGCATATGGGCTTCAAGTACAGTTTATCTTGGTTCAACATTTATTTCTTTTTACAGATTTTAAATCAAGTCTCACCAAAAGAAAAAAAGAAAAAAAAGAAAAAAAAAGCCTGGTGGCTTTGAAATAGTTACCTCTCATTTCTCCTTTCAGATGTCAGGTGATAGCAAATGTTTCACAGCCAGATCATGCACTGGTGCAAGTGGAGTTATACTGGTGGGTGTCAGCTGGGGCATCTGGTTTTGTATATGTCCACATATGTCTATGCAGATATACCTGCTGTGCCAACGTGTATGTGTGCATCTGCACCCAGCCCTGGGTACTTATACTTGGCTGATGAGTTCTGGTTAGTGGGTTGTTAATTTTCACGTCAGTGGATGTGTCTTCTGTGCTGCTGAGCTGAAAGTAACGGTGTGTTGGGGAGCTGTGCACAGCCTACACATGTGGGTGTCTGTTTGCTTATGCCTGTTACCAACCATGAAGGTCAGAGTCTCGGTAGGCTGGTACCTGAACTTCACTTAGACGTGGGAAGCCAGAAGCACAGTTGTCCCAAGAAACTGGATTTGACTGGGGTGGTCTGGTGAGTGTCTGTGCAGAAGTGAGACCAGCTGTCAACCCCTTGCACCTGCTAATGTATACATGTGTGCATTCAGTTATGTATGTATAAAGCCACTATGTATACCCATTACACGCACATACGTATGCGCATGTTAATGTCAATCATACGTTGCTGCAAGAAAATGGATGCTATATGGGAAAATTCCCCAAGTTTCACACATGGGGCTTCATGAGGCTTTGCTTTCTCTGTTAGCAACGTGTCCCTGTTCCTGCCTGGCAGGATGCAGCTGGATGGCTGTGCAGCCCCCTCCTGCTCAGTCTCCCCTCTATCACTCAGAAATGCATCTGCTGCTGCAGGCTTGTGTGAAATGCTGCCTATGCTACTTTTGACCGGTGGCGTCCTCTGCCTAGGCTGGTGAGCAGGTTGGCTGCTGCTGCATGAATCAATAAGGTGCAGCTTGGCACATCCCTCTCCCTATATATCGGCAGCAGTGTCTGTGGTGCCCTTTTGTAATTAAAAAAACAGTTTCCTTGTGCCCATCACATGGTGCTGCATAAATCTGTCCGGTTGCCCCCCAGTTTGTCCAGCTCCATCTCGAAAATGGCTTGGGCTTTGGCTTTCTCTGAGACTTGGTTGTTGCATGCAGCAAAGTGATTATCCCAGGTGCACAGCAGAGGCTTTGCTGGTTTTTTCCACTATGAGTGAAAGAAAGCTCCGAGGAGGTATGGGCTTCCCTTCAGTGTGTCCGGGGCTTTACAAGTGAGGATGCCTTGTGCAGTCAATAGACCTGATGGTCTGTTGGAAAGAGATTTTGACCCCAAACTGGAAGGCTCTGGTAAGCTTGCATGGACTGTTGGGCAACTTCCTTTCAAAAAGAGGGATGTGAATAAGTGCCTGCAATTAGATTGCCGGCAAAAGTACTTTTAACCTTATTTCTGCTGTTGCACCAGCCATAGAAACACACTTCACCAAGGAGAGCTAGTCTGTGGTCACTGATGCTACAGGCTTGACCGACATGGGTGCCCTGCCTAGGCTGGGCTATCTTATGGCTGCAAGTGAGGGAATTCTCCCCAGAGCTGGAGATACAGTGGCATCGGGAGCCCGCTGAAGGCAAGCCCCGAGAAGGGTAATTACTTACTGCATATTTACAACCCACACGGCAACAGCTTGCCGGGCAGACTGCCTATGCAGGCTGCATAACGAATGCGGACGGCCGCTGAACGCCTTCCCGCACTGTCCGTTGAGCTCCCTGAGGCATTAAAACTATACATCATGACTTAAGACTATAGCGGCGCATACGGCTCCTATCCTTCACGTGGGCTGTGTTACACTGACAAAGAAAAAGGCTTTTTGTATTGTCTCTGCCAGGCTGACCTTTAGAGTGTTTACTTTTCAATCAGCTTTAAGAAGGCGAGCTTGAACTCCCCAGCGTGAGCAAGTTCAGTGTGGGAGCGCTCTCGCCCAAACATTTGCCAAGATAACGCCGAAGTGACAAATAAACACGAGTTGTTTTTACAGGTGTAAAATCAACAGATCAAATGCTGACCCCAGCCGTGGTCGTGAAGCTGGTCCGCGTTGTGTTTGAAGAATACCACTGCATCATTTACACTTGCAAACCCTTTGTAATCTTAATCTCTTTGTGGCTTTTATGTTATACTGGCCCCCCAAGGTTAAAGAAAGAGATTTAGACCTTAAACACAAATCCAGCCTTCAAGCTCTGGAATTATCTTTGCCTTTAAATGCAACTGATCAATGCCCATTTCTTTTGAAAATAAAACCCTTTTGAACCTTGAAAGCCTTCCACTGTTGAGCTATGTCTAAGTGCCACATGGGGAAATGGGCAGAAAAAAGCCCATTTTTCCCTTAGTGCTTGCATTAGAGGTCCTAAAGTTCAGTCCAACGCAATCAATTTAATTGGCGCTAGCTCTAGTGACAAATTATACTGGTTTACACTCAAGTGTAGCACAGATTCCTCAAACGCTGGGAAAGAAGGGAGATACACTTCTTGGTCTCTACTTAAAGAGGGCAACAGTATTGGAAAAGGAGCACATTTAATTTATCACTGTCAGAGCAGGTGCAAAGTTTAATTCTAACTAAAAGCATTAAACAATTAACCCAGACAGTCAGGCCCTTCTGAAAATGCTCAGTTGCAGGGAACACATGGACCAGATTACCAATGGAAAAAGTCATGGCTCTTCTTTTATTTAAATGAATATCGTCTACCACTTAAAAAAAAAAAAAAAAAAGGAAAAAAGGGAGAAAAGCTGGAAAGTAAAAGGGAAAGAGCTTTATAGCCCTCTGATAACTACTGAATAAAATCCAGGATAGGAAACTCCACCAGAGTGGCAGCAAATAGCTGTCTTTTAAGTAACTCATTGATCTTTGATAGTCTAGGAATTAGGGAATCTATACTTTATAATGTGCCGATACCAGCTCTCTAATACATGTGTGCATGCTTTTCAGAGTGCTTGGCTACTATTTGCTATTTTCTTCTGCAAGGTGATGCACTCCTTAGGCTGGATTTTATCTCTTTGACATCTTGAAGAAATGCAAAGACTCTTTGCAAACTGGGGACGGCTTGCCCAGAAGTATTTGCTGAGGTTTTGTTTTCAAATAGGAGATTCCCCCAAAATAGGGTCCCATTGAAGAAAGCCAGTAAATCCATCCCTTAATCCTTCCTCCATTAGCAAAAGGAACCCTCACAGCTATAGCAGACATGGGTGCTTGCTTGAATTTAAAAATGCTTTGGCACGTAAAAATAGTGCTGAATGAAGGGCAGCATGTGGTACAAGTGGTGCAGGACTTGGGGCTAAACCCCATGTTCTGGAGGACAGCTACAGAGTAACTCTCTCAGACGACAAGTTTGAGTTTTGAATCAATGGGTAATGCATTTATAATAAAATCCATCTTTCTGTGATTTAAGAGCAGGAACCCTCCAAGAATGATTAGGTTTCTTGTCCAAAACAAGCTTGTCTGCATTGTGAAGAAGCCAACTCTACTGAAGAGTTAATGAGGGAAGAGCTCAAATCCTTCTGCGGGATCTCCAGGCACCCTCAAGGTCTTCTAGAAGTGGGCAAAGATTCCTGTAATTTCTAGTGTATTTTGTGTTGGTCGAAATTTGAATAGCCAAGGCAATTTAGAAGTCTGTCCTTTCTTCCCTAGCCTTTATAAAATATATGTCTGTGGAGGATAAATTGTTTCATTATATTCCATTATTTTGTGGATAACGTGCTGGTGATATCAAAACAATGAGTATAATAATATTGTTCCTAGTCCAGTGCCATCAGCAGATTCCCTCCTTCCCACTGTCATTTCAGCATCATTACCATCTCTCATTGCTTAGACCTCAGGTAGCCAATTTTGAAGCAATTCATCCTTGCAAGAAATGCCAAATGCCCATGTCAGGCATTCAGGCTACATTTTTCAAACTCCCGGGTACAATTCCATGCAGGCTGAAGGGTTTGATCCTTAGGATATTGTGTAACTAGAGCCAATGTGCTTCAAATATATGAATTTTTTTTCTTGTTTTTTGAAACCTGCCAAACATACTATTGAGCAGAGGCTCATTTTCAGACATGGCTGAACAGTGCAAATGGCTTGAAATGAGGTGGGATCTTTGCTTACATATCTATGAACGGGAATTTAAGTCTGCAATTTATAGAGAACTTATCCCCAGAGACCTGGAGCAGCACAGAAATGAGATGCATGTGATTCTGGTGGACTTTGCAGCTCCTGCTGCATGTCTGCATCCACCCCTCGACAGTCTAGGCACAGCATGTTCAACAGAAACCTCTTGGAGGATCCCTGGGGTCCTCTCTCAAAAAGTAGTAGGAACAGAGTAAAATAATTTAATTTACATGTCTTCCTCTGCAGCTGGTGTCTGGGGTGCCTGGTAAAGGGGGTGTTTGGCTCTCTCCAGTATGAAATGCCTGTGCCCCATCAAAGGAGACTCTGCACGTCTATAACATCTCCTGTTCTCACACAGAAACCTGTGTGAGAGGATGGTGGGTCTTGGAGAAGATCTAACAGTGGCTGGTGGCAAGGCACAGCTCAGGACATCCCACACTAAGGCTCTGAGATATGTCAGCAGTTTCACTGATCTTGCTCTGGATGTTGGGGGGGCTCATGAAATGTTTTTTCTTTTTGTTTTTTTTTTTTTTTTAACATGTATTCTTGGAGAAGGTGGCTAGAAATCTCACGGGAACAGGTTTGCTTGGGAATATGTCCAGTTATTTCTGGTTACAGCTCATTTCTGAGCTGGGAGTAGGGCCAGACCAGTAGCCACTGGAGGAGTGTGCCTTCAGGTAAGAGGTCTTTGGGGAGGAGATCATGGTCTTCAAACTTGGCTACCCAATTAATTCATGGGACTTTACAATGTGAAATCCAAAGCTCCCCGATGTCCAGGGAGGTCTTTCCCATACCTCCATTTGGGTTTTGCTGAGGTGGTGGGTGAGACTGGGGCCACTCTGGGCACGAGGGTATCCCACACCAGTAGCTGCTGAGTGTGCAGCAACAGCTTGGGGCTACTGGGAGAAAGAAGCAGAAGGAAATGCAAGGGTGTACGGGAAACTTTGCTGAGATATTTTCATATCTCCTCCTTTCTTTCTTCCAGAGATTTTAAAATTGTTTTTATCCCTTAAAGTGTAAACCATTTATTACAAATACCAACATGAATTTCCTTGCAGTAGGATAAACACTCAGCTGTTCCACTTAGTGGAGTGCTGTAACATAAACAAAACCAAACCAAATGATTTTTGCAGTGACTTCTTCCTCTGGTAGGGAGTAGTATTTCTGCATTGTAATCAAGCCAGTGTTTACGCCTGCATCTGAACAATGCAATCTGAATGACAGGATCCCACACGTACTTTTATATAGCAGAGAGATAAGCGTTCAGAGGCAGAGGAAAGGAGTGCAAATGATCCGCTTGATAATGACGAGAGATTTTCTTTGTGTGTTGGGGTTGCACAAGTGAGAAGCAAGACAAAAAAGCCCTGGCTGTATCCTCGTGTGAACCACAGGACTTCTGGTCTTGCCTCCTTTAGTCTCACCAAGGTGTGGTTTGAACCAGAATGAGTCTGGTGGTGCTTTCCCCAGTGAAACGATGACAAAAATGCGTTGGTATGGGACATGGGTTAATTTATACCACTTTTGTGCCTTTCTAGAGCTTATTTTCAAGATTTTCCTTTCAGTCCTGAGGATGAGCAACTGTTACAATTACAAACTCAAAATTGCTTATAGTCACAGGACTCCAGGAGCTGTGACTTGAAAGAAAAGCACCAAATTTCCAAACCTTAGATTCAAATCATGAGAGCTGGCAAAATCCAGTCCCCAAAGTTGATGCTTCTTTCTTCCTTCCTTTATTACTACCTGTGTCTGAAAATGGGATGGATTAGGGAGAGCTGAAAATCCAATTTCAAAGCAGCATCAAGATGCCCGCAAAAGGACTTTCCACCTCCCATCATGGTTCTACTGGAGTATCAAGCATGATGTGGCCCGTAGCACGTGTGCCATATCAGTGAAACAGGACCTGGATTTGTTCTGACCACCTACTCTTAAGCTTTGTTACATAGTATAAACGTTAAAATATAATCATCCACAGCTTTTGACTCTTTCAGTCATAACATAATAGTAGTAGCCAACTAATTTGGCCCAATGTGAAAGTAACAATGCAATAAAAGTAAAAATATTTTTGCTATCTATAAGTTATGTTGTAAAATAAAACTTTGAGTTTAGTAAAACTCTCCACCTTAAATTGTATCAAAATGAAAGGGTTTGACCATATCTCAGTCAAATATTTTGAGGAGGTCAAATCCAAATTTTTTTAATTTTTTTTTTTCTAATTCAGCCTCTTAAGCTCAGTTTCATGTGGTAGTACAGAATTTCCCTTCTAGCGAGGAATCCTTTATTGCTGTCAGTGAGACAAGGTGGGATCTTATCTTCAGCCATATAGTGTGATCCCTTTTTTTGGTGTGTTATGCCATCACCCTTGGCGGTAGCATGAGGCAATGAACTCTGCAGGGTTGATCGCACCTTGCCTTTCATCATATATACCCTTTTCTATTGGTTTTACATGTATTGCTTTTCAGTTGGTTGAAATGTCTGCTTGGCTTGGCAGCATAGGAACGAGGGAACTTGGGTGCAAACCTTCTGTGATGGGTTATGTGTCCACTTAAGGAGCGTTTCTGCATCCTCAGCTGGGGCTGGTGCCCCTCGATCCCCCTGCGTCAGGCAGAGCTGAGCCTGGGCTGTGTCCAAGTACTCATTTAGAGGCATTTTTGAAGGGTCATGGATGTTGGAGGTGTGGAAGATGTCCATGAAAACCTTTTGCTGGGTTTCTCCTGTCTCTTTTTGGTTTTGCTTGTCCAAGGCCTGATCTACAGCCAGCCAGGGCCAAAAAGTGGGGTTTCACTGCCTGCAGTGGGGTTTGTGTACTGCGCAGGTGATGCGATGCTGAGAAACATTTGCGTGCTTTTGGTGTTCGCCTGCTGGGGAAGAGCTCAGCAGCACACTTTAGCAGGGCAGCAGTTCAGGGGTGCAGACACTGGTGTTGAGGGAGAAAAGATGGATAGAATTTTTCAGCTGAACTTAAAGCTGTAAGAGAAATGGGAACTTTTTAGTGAAACGCAGGCAATGTGAGACTCCAGCTCAGGCTGTTTCCCTGGAACAGGTGGTTTCATCTTAACAAAGCAAATTCTGCATCTTGGTGAATAACGTTACATCCCCAAAACACGGTCCTGCTTGGGATGATGAACAGAGCAGGAAAAAAGGCTGAGAAGTTTTCCATAAAGTAAAATAAAAATAATGACAGTAATAAAAAAATCTTCCTAAATCTGTGAAGGGAGCAGTGGAGGATGAACCTGTAAGGTTTCACTGGATGTGAGTGTAAATGTGTGATGCTCTCCCATGAGATTTAGCTAATTCAGGCCACAAGCCGAGAAAATATTTAAGCGTGTCCTAAATTTGAGTGGCATTTGGATTCATACGTGAAACAGCTGCTTCAGGGTTTCCTTTAAAATGAATGTTATCAGGAGTTGGGGTCTCTGGGACTTACGGAGGTAGGATCAGGTCCTGCTCTGCCCACCCCACAAAAGCTGAGCAGGTGCTTCCAAATTTACCTTTCTGGGGAAATGCTTCACAGAGAGCCAGGAGGGCAAAAATCATCCCTGATGTGAGCTTGCAATCCAAGAAAATTATGATCCCTGATGCCAAGCCTGAATGTGTCTCTGGCCTTTTGTTTAAAGTCTCTGGTTTTTCTGAAGAACGAGGAGTGGAAAGAAAAGCTTCTCGTAACGGTGAGCATGCTAATTCTGGCGAAGTGTGGAAGGGTTTTTGTTGATATGCTCTTTAAAAGCACGATCTGTTTTCTGCTTCCAGTTAAAGAGGGTAGTGGCAGTCTTTAGTGGCTGTGTCAATGTAGCCCATGTTATTATGTACAGATGTGCCAGCTGCAAGTAGGCATTATCTCTTTGATAGTGCTAAGCACTTTGCAGTGGGTCAGAGAAGTGCAGCTCTCAACCAATAGATCTAATTGCAATCCTTTTATGTTCTCTATGATTGCAGGTTTCTCCAGCACTATAAACAAATAGTAATCAACTAAACCTGTTACCTCTGAGCAGCAATGTCACGATATGAAATATTAACTGTTCCAAATACCGTAATGATGGTTTAAAACTGTATTTGTTCTTGAAAGTAAAAAATAAGGAAAAAATCAGGAGTGCTAGCACTGGCAGCGTTAAGAGCCCTCTGGCTCTTTTTCATCTAATGAAAAATTGTGTCTGTATACGACATGTTTTATGTGGTCAAATACAGTGTAAATATTGTGTACATCTTTTACTATAGCAACAACATATTAACAGTACCACAAATAATCTCTGCCTCCGAATCTACATTTTTATGACACCGTTATGCTAATAAAAGACAAACTTATATTTTGCTGTGTGTCTAATCCACCCCAAATTAATCCATTTGTATTCCTATAATCCAGCTAACTCTCTTCTCACCTCAAGAAATATTAGACACAGGACCTGAACGTGCAGCTGATGAGATGGACTAGAGCTGAAAGTGGAGAAGGGCATGCTTTTTACCAGTTTATTTCCCATCTCAGGAAAATTTTGGTAGAAGCTTTTCTGGGTTGGTGAAATTTTTGAGAGGGCAAAGGGAGGAGTTCTTTGGGGAGCAGCCTAAGTGCTTAAACTGAGGTGTTTCTACTCTGTATTACACTATGCTTGCAAGCTGGACAATTTTGGGCTTTGGCTGAGTCTGGTTGGGAAACAGGTCCCAGGGGCCAGATCCTGCCCTTGGTATTGAGCTCTCCTGACCTGTGAAGGCTTGGCTTGGGCTGGCTTGTGGTTGTACCCCACTGGCCCAACCCCAAAGGGTACCAAGAGTTACTTTAACAATTTTTTGGTGTAGATGGTTGCGTCTGAGGGCCTGTCCACCAGCACAATTTAACTTACTAGTGCAGTTAGAGAGGGGCATTCAGGGAGGTGATGGTACTTGGATAGGCATGAGATATCCGTGGGTTAGACATCAGCTCCTCAGATGCTGGAGGAGCCCCTGGAAACAGCCTGAGCATCTTGAAGCATTGAAATGGGACTTTCCACGTAAATTGATCATGAAGGGGAGTTTATGAAATTTTCACGGTTTGGGATTTAATCAAATCTGATCGATGGAGCTCTAATGCAAAGTGAACTTGTTGATCGCTTCCACTGAAGGGTAAAAAATACCAAAGAAAAGCCAGGACTGTACGTGCATTTCCACTTGCTCTCATGCTGAAGCAAAGTGAAGTAATTAGCTGAATGCTGGGGCTGCTCGTTGTTACTCATTTAGAAGCATGAATAACACAGCCAACGTCTTCCCACCCCCACCTGCATCTGTCCGGCTCCCAGTGTGCCCCCCTTTTGTCACGAGGGCATCCCTGGGCTGACCCCCTGGCACCCAGCCAAAGGGGGTCAGTGCTAGGCTAGGCTTTGTGCCTTCCCCGCACCCCCAGCTTCCGCTCACCCGGGGAGCGAGAGATGGAGATTGGGAATTAAAACGTCTTTAAAAAGAAAATAAGCTTTTGTATCAGCCAGCTGGCGAAAGGATAAAGGACTGTGCTCACAAGATGCAATCAAAATTCAACAGTGTTTTATTAAACATGTAATATTATCAAACTAAACAAAAGAGCCCTCAATGGCTGGTAATACAATGCGATACAAATTTTTATTTTTTTTTCATGGTGTCATTCATACAAAAGTATCATTGAACATTCGGCTCCCATTTACAAGCCACACATGCAAATACCAGTACACGTTGTGGGCTCGACAATGAAACACAATGCGTCCTGCAGGTAGCTCGCAGATCATTCTGTTTCGTTCCCAGATAACTCCTGTTAATGCATGAGGAAAATAGGTGGCTTACAGAGATAACCAGCCAAAGGGGCCAAGTTTAAATGTCTGTTAAGGACCTTGATCTGTAAACAGTTTAATACGTTTATTCCTCTGAGACAGCCCTGTTTGTAGGCTTTTGCCCTGCTGCCTCCACATGCAAGGGCTGCAAATCAGCAGCTGATTTTTTTTCCTTCTGTTGATTTTTATATTTTGTTCTCAGTTTGCTATTCTAGCGCCTAATAGAAGTTGATCAATAACAGAAAAAAGACTGAACAAAACCGAACGAAACATTTAGATGCACCTCTTTTCTACTCATGTTTAATTTTGCACCAGTAAAAGACATAAACCTAAAGCAAAGTCTTGGAACGCTGAGTTTTGTGGCTCAGGTCTGAGTTTTGTGGCTGCGAAACTGCTTATATCTGGCAGGTTTTGGAGACTCCTGGGACACCTGAGAGAACAGTGTGGTCAAATGAGGGTGCTGGAGCCAGGCTCTGGGTCCTGGTGGGTTGGTCACCCTATGGTGCTCATGCTGTGAGGGTGTGGGAGCGTGGTCCGGTAGGGCCAGCACATCTGTCCCACGCTTTTAATGCCACCTTCAGTTTGGTGTAAAGGACAGTTTTGAGTGCAAGGCAATGGTGAATTGAGCCCTCCAAACAGCCATAATTATTTCCAAAGAACAATCAACAATTAAACTGCATTATTAACTCTTGATCTCACTGGAAATATGTGATAGCTTTCGTTTTAAGTTCCTGAGGTATAGCTCTTCCCTTGTCTGTATTTACTTAGTGAATTTTGGTCCCACAAAGGACTGGCAACTGAACAACCTTTCAATTAAAAAGAGAGGGTAAAAGTGTGCCTGGCCTCCATCAGCTCAGTTGGTTTAAAGGTGTTTGTGAACAGCAGCCTGGAAGCAACTCGGCTGCAAAATCTTTTCTTCCCTGAGGAACCCCAAAGGCAGAGCAGCACTGAAGAAAAAAACCAAAAATCACTAAGAAGCCCTAACCTTGTAACATACAGTTTTTGCTAAAAATATATATTAATAATATATTATTGAGCGGGCATAGATGAAGAAGGCCAGGGAAAGCGTAAGCAATAAGAGTGTGAGCAAGGTCAGTGTTCCTTGCCCGAGGACAGCACAATCAATAAGATCTGGTCAATACCTGCTTTATTACTACACTACCACTCCAAGCAAAATCATTTTTAAATTAAGAATATATTTTGCAAAACTGAATTAACGATATTGAATATTTTGCTCTTTGATATGACTAGCCTTCAAAATCAAATTATTAAATATGGAAAAAGCATATTGGTTCAGCTAAGGATGTTTTTGTCCCTGGAAAGGAAGTGGACAGTTTGCGATTCCCACTTGCACCTGGGCGTTAAATTGCACTGGATCCTGCCTTCCTTCCCTCGAATGGCGAAATGCAAAGATGTTTGGTTTTGTTTCCAAAAGACTCCTTTTTGCTTCAGAGGTGAGATGCTGATGGAGAGAGCTGTGTGTAAAATGGAGACCAGCAGTAAACTTTTACAGAAATTGAGCTGCTTGGCTCTCTCTGGTTTGGCAGGCAGAGGAGCCAGCCAGCCCTAAAAATGCACATTTTTGTGAGCCATCCCCACCTTTTCTCCTGCCCTCCTGGGCTTCCCTGCCGATGCACTTAGTGCATATATTGATGGTGTTAATTTGGAGCTGCCATGAAGGCATGCTCAAGGCAGGTAACACAGCGAGGCAGTATCAAAGGGTGAGGGAGGATCTGTCCCTGTTCCCTGGGGTCGGTCTGCTTTGGCTGTTCTGGATTGTGCCAGGTAGCCTCTGCCTTTTGCTCAAAAGTTTAGAGCCTGGAGTAACTAGAGCAAATCTTGTTTCATTGCGTTAAAATGATTACATGGGTTTAAGATGGCCATTTATCACGCTAAATTTTGTTTCCTTTGGAAGGAAAGGCAGAGAAGCTCTTTTATTTAGCTGTATCAGTGTTTTGAAGGCTTAGCTTTGCTGACCTTGGTGCAAGCTTTGCCAGGAGGCTGTCCTGAAATGGCCGGTCAGCCACGCGATGGTGGTGTGAAATGGAGGGCAGTGGATGCTTGGTGCAAAGCCGCTGGCTTCGGGGCTTCAGTTAGCACCGCTTGGACTGGGAATCTAGATCTGGTGTCTAGTGCGTGTCTGAAACCGGGAGAATGACGTTGGCAGGGTGGGGGACTTTGTGCAGGAAAAAACTGATGGTAGCCAACTGCCAACGCCACCTCCTGTAGCAGGGTCTTGGAGATGATGCTCCTCTCCTGCTGCCCTCCCTAGACCCATCCAGTGCCTCGCTGGTGTCTGTCACGCACTCCTTTGTCAACATTTCTTCTGTAATAGCTATCAGCTGCTGGATTCAGGTAGGGCATGAGAGATGACAATATCCCCCGGAATCGAGAGATATTGAAAAGGCTCAAGCCTTTAGGGCTGGGTATTTATTTATTTGTTTCACTGCTTGATTGTTCACTGCTTGACTCCTTGATCTAATTCTTCTCAAAGTATTAGACATAATTCACTCAGGGCAGGTAGAGAGCTTTCTCCCTAAAATACGTCCTGGATGTTTGAGCACCGAGAGGTAGCTGTATGCTTGCCTTCAAAATCAAAAGTACTCAGTTTTCGTTGTATTGTTTGAAATGTTGTAAAATACATTTCCTGTTCAAAGCAGTGATGCTGTCCCTCTTTATGAGCACCAAATTACCTTCAAGCCCAGTGACTCAAGAAAAGTAGTTGTCAAATCAATGGGAGACTCCATCATATGGTTTTTGTGGCTGTTTAAAGCTTACCTGGTACCTCCAGGAGAACATTGGAGAGCTTTAATTCAGCAGCTTTTAACTGATGCATTTGCTTCTGATGGGGATGGAGGCTTAAACCCAAATTTGCAAGGGGAGAGGTTTGAATTTTCTTTGCCTCTCTTCAGCATCTTAAAGTCTCCAGGAGCACTTGTGTTTATTTTCTTCTGGGGGCACTAGAGCCCCAGTCTGGATGTTGATGGCATGCAACCATAAAAAAAAACATTAGTAGATGTTTCACTTGCAGCTTTGGAGGAGGGAGTAGAGGTTCCTTAAAAGTCATGTATTGAAACCTTTGTCTTGGGATGGTTTAATGATACCCAATACCTGTTCCAAGGGTCTTTGTGGGGAGAACCATTACTCCTGTTTTTTTCTCTTCTATAAATTTGGTGGACATGCAGCAAGAATGCGTCAAAATAGGTCCTAGTGATATTTTTATTGGCAGTATAGGGAGGGACAATATATTAAGCAATTCAGAGGAAAAAAACCTTATCCCCTTCTTATGCAGCACTTTGCCTCCAGTGCACTCCCTTCAGAAAACAGAAACTTAAATCCAGGGTGACCTCTGAAATCCCTGACCCCAGCGTTGTGCTAGGACAAAGTTCATTTGTTTACTGTTGGATCTTTGCTGCTGCGTGCTCAGGGGTTCCTCTGCACATTGGCTGTCGTTGCAGGGGGTGGATGGCTCATCAAACTCTCCATGCTTTGGAAAGTGAATGCAGTACCTTGGAAAGAAAACTTGACCTCACTAGGTATTTTAAAAGAAACTATCAGAGCTTGAATGGAGAGTTGATGGGAGATCAAGATAAGCTGGACTCTGGGAATGGAGGGAGAGGAAGGAAGAGTGTTATACAAAAACAGTTAATGGCAAAACCTAAAAGTAGGGACTTGTAAAATGCCTGGTTTTTTGGGGGGGTATATGTGAGGCAAAGACAGGTATCGCTTTAGCTGAACTGCTGCAGTGGGTTATTCTGATACTGCACATCCCCACTGCTGTTGTCGGTGGCACGTCGCCTTCAACAAGTGTCCGTGGGCCTTTGCCTTTGCATCCCAGCCCCAGTGAGGCTCTTCTGGCACATGGTCTGCACAGAAAAGCTCCTGTAAGCACCAGGAGGGTAGAGATGGAGAGCCTTAAGACTTTAAATAAACTTGATGCTAAGTCAAAACCCAAACAAAACGAGGGCGAGAGGGAAGGAGATGAGTAAATAGCCTTGTTTGCCCTTACATATATATTATAGCTTGCAGTTAATGGTGGTGGTGAGCTAGTTGGTGTACAGCACGAAAAAAAAGCCTGATGTAACCCTTCCAAAATGCTTGATCCACTGGTACAGGGTGGAGGGCAGCCAGCCACCCAGGGGGAAAAATTTCCCTCAGTGCTCACCATCTTATTTCATTCTTTCTGTGCAGGCATCTGTGTGTCTGGAAAGGATCTGGGCAAAACCTGATGGGTTGCATACAGAAACTGCTTTCCACAAGCATCCTTTAGCTTGCAGGAAGCGTGAGCTGCTGCACTCGCTTGGCAGGACACCTGCAATCTTTAAGGCCCAATTAGTCTTTTCAGAAGTACGATGTTGGAGGGAGAGAAACTTGACCTTCTGGGGCTGGTAGAAAAAAAATACCTTTCATTGCCTTTCGTTAAAGTTGCGAGGGAGGTCGTACCTCCCCCTGCGGCGCAGGGCAGAGGGCTGTATCGATAGAGCCAGCCCTGTTGTGTTTGCAAGTCAGCGCAGGTGCGAGCTGCGAACAAGCAGGTGTTTGTACAGAGGCGACCTCGAGCGCGGGTTGCTGACCTGCCCTTTCCTCCTGACTCATCTTTCCTTGAAAAAGGCTGGTTTCGGGCTGTGGCATGCCTGCAAGCTTTCTCTGCGTGTAAAAATAACATTATTTAGAGGTCTATGTTAAGGGCTTCTCTTACAAGATGCTTTTTGATAATTTACCAGAGAGAGATACATCTAGGATGCTGCCAGAGCTGTTTTAAAAGGGTTTGAGTCTGCTGAGATTTTGCATCCGTAAAGAGGGTTTGCTCCTTTAAAGAGGTGAAAACAAGGTACTTTGTGTTTGGAAAAATGCATGGCTGGTGTAGGTTTTATCTGGGTCTGTTTGTGAACAGGCTAATATAAACCAATTTGGAACAGGACGAGCTGCTGGGTGAGCTGCTGGCCTCTAGGCGAGGCTTCCTGGGAAACTTAAGCACATTGTAATTTTCTATTAGTGGTAATAACCTCTTAATCACTGTGTGGAATCAACAGTTCTTAATACATATATGTGTCCAGGCATACCTCTACATGTGTGTATCACAGATTTCCTGAGCTACCAGTCTGGTCTGCCTTCTTGCCTTAAGCATCATCTGCAATTTTATCTCCTGCTTAATTTTGTGTGTATGAGAATTAAGGCTTGTGTTTACTCAAGGAAGAGAGAAGGGTACTTTATTGGAGAGGCTAACAGCAGTGCTGCCAGCATCACTTTGTGCTCCTGCAGCATGTCATACATCAGCCTCCATGTCCCACCCTACTTGTCTGATTGCCCCCATTTTACAGATGGGCAAACTGAGAAGCGGGCAGGAGGAGGGCGAGGGGACACACACACTTCATGATGGAGCCAGCGAGGGTAGGAGGAGGCATTCCCAAATCCTCCCACATCACATTCACACCATTTCTCTGACTTTTGCAGGAGTGCAAACTCTGCTGCATTCCCTGAACGCTGGTGGAGGGACCAGAAACAAAGGCAAAAGCTGGGCAAAGAGATGCAGAGTTGCAAAGAGGCTTCTGGTGAGTTACCGCAGCATGAGCTCTCGCGTTAATTAACATCTTCATTAATGATCTGGGATAAGGAAAATACTCGCAGATGATACCAAATGGGGAGGAGCTGATACAGGGATCATACAATGGAATGATACAGGGAGAACTGAAAGAAAAGAAACATGAGTAAATGACAGTAAAAGATTTAACATGAAAAAATCTTGCAGCCACTAGAATACAAATAGAGCCTCCAGCAAAGCCTTGAGGTCATCCTGGGGTGATGGGAGTTTGCACAGAGATTTGGCAGCAAAAAAAAGGGCCCAAACATGTTGGAGTTGTGTATGGATGGTGTTGGGGGCTGAAGGGGCTGGTTGATGAAGAAAAAGTGTAGGCACAGTGTGACTGGGGAGAGCAAGGAGGGAAAGGAAACTGTGAAGGTAGTATAGAGAATTGGATGGAACTGCCAAATATTGAGAAGAAAATTCCCCAGTGGAGGGATGTCTGAGATTGCTGAGCTGTTGCTGGGATGAAGCAGCAGAGGCTCCTTTGCTTTGTGCACTCACAGATTTGAAGCTCAGGAGGGACCCCTTGATCACCCCATCTGACTCTGTGTGTGGGCACTAAGATTTCATCCATTTACTTTTGTACTGAGCCCAGTGACTTGAGTTTGACTAAACTGTAACTGGGGGACATTTAAAACCAGACTGGGTGATGTACTGAGAAATTAATTGTAGGGCAACAAGCCTGTATTGGCAGGGAGGTGAGTTACATGATCTCAGGGGTCTTTTCAGACCCTGCCTTTGCAAGACAGAATAAAATGTGAATGTGCAGGTTGAACAGACACATCTGAACTCACATGGGACCAGCCTTCTGGCACCAAGGGCTCCTTCAACTCTGAATGGACCTAAAGACCAAGACCTGCGTAGTATGGAGTAGACAAGGTTTATACGTTGCTTGGAGGGAGACCACTGCTCGGTATCTGTGTCTATCAGCCAAGTTGTAGAACTTATTTATGGTAATACTGTGTGTGAATGTCTGCATCAGGAAGTGCCAGGAGAAAATACCTTTGTATGTGTGCATCTGAAGTGTGTATGCAAGTACAGATGCTGTAAAGGATTGCAGTCTGGGGAAAGTCCAGGCTGTATCCTTGTTCCTATCAGGGCAAAGAGAAACTTAGCTTTGAAATGCCATCACTGAACAAGGGTATCTCTGCCTGAATTAGTTGCTGCTTGCTTTTCTTTTTGTCTTTGAAGCGTTGCTCTGTGGGTGGTGCTGAGTCCACAGATAAGGGGAAGGAAAGAGAATAGATTAAGGGGCAAAAACACCTCACAAGCCAAAATACTCTCAATAAACTTTAACTGAAGTGGTTTAGCAACAAGGACATGTTTTGTTCGCATGTGAAAACACAAACATAGATGTTCTGGGGACAAGAAGCAGTCAGATCTGGACTCTGAAAGAGAGTTTTTCACTGATTCCTAATAACTTAACACAGACCTAAGCAATACCAGCTGGAACCAGACAACTTTGGCTCCAGAATTAGTGTAGATAATTTATCAGGGCAGTGCTTGAATAATAAGACTATCGTTGCTTTATTGTATCAGCCAGTGTCATAACCAGATAGAAAAGTTTAATATTAACAAGAGGAGCTGCCTTCAGTAAGCATGTGTGTGAGAGAGAGAGTGGTCTCATTTTTAAAGCCTGTGTGTACTAAAATGTCAGTGTCTTGACCTTGGGGAAAGGAGTTCGTTAAAAAAAATACAAATACAAAGTAAATAGTCTCTCTGAAAGGTTTATTTAATCTGTTTCTCTTCCTGCCCTGATTTTTCTTAATGTATTTAAAACTTAATATTTACTCTAGCAAAACAAAATCTATAAAGTAGTTTTTGTAGGCTCCTAAATAAGTAGTAGCAGCTCAGCCAGAGCCAGCCAGTAAGCGCTGCGAAATATGCATTGTAGAGACATTTGAAGTTGTCCCCAGTGGACAATTTGCACCGTTCAGTGTTAAAAGGCTCTATTTCAGTGCTGCAGAAAGCCCCCCAGATCCCCTGACTAGGCAAGTCGAGTTTACAGATGATGTACTCCACTCAGCCGGCTTGTAGTTTCAGGGCTTAAATGGCTGGCAGGGCAAAGAGGGGATAGTTAAAATTCTCAAGCTGCTAAAATGGAAAGCCTTGCAAGATTTTATGGCAGAAGGAAAAATAATTTTTGAAGGCGAAATGTTGCTGCCTTGACCAAGCAGACAGTCAGGGAGCCTTGGCTGGGGGCAGTAGGGACTGTCTAGAACCCGTGCTGAGAAATGAAAATGGGAGAAAGCGGTGCAGCCAGGTAATGTTACAGGCTGCTTATTTCCTCTGGTTAAAAAACCTGCCCTGCTAATTACTCTGCTTTAGAAATGTATCTGACAGGAGGTGTTTATACTCAATTTACTGCAGTATTGAGCTCTTTCTCCTGAAATCTGGCTTTGGTTCCTTCCCCTGTGACATTTGGGAGGGAAGGGGGGTGATTCCACTAATTTTCACTGGCAAAGCACACCAGCGTGGGGTTGCACTGTATGTCCTGGTGTCCGTCCCTCTGTCGGTCCTCTGGAGGCCATACACCAGCACCACCATGTTTCAGCCTGCTGTGTTTCGCGTGCTCTCTGCTACCCAGGACACGCTCTCCAGCCCATGGTCTTCATGCCCAAACCACTTCTGGAGTAAAAATGGAATGATTTTAGCTCTTCAGAATAGAGCAGAACTAGTCACGCTGCTTATGTCCTACCACTGTAAGGCAATGCCTGGAGAAATCAAGGGTGTGAGAAATATTTTTTTTCTTTATTTTCCATTTGTTTATCAACACATTCCTGTCATTTTGTGGTGGTTTTATGGTTTGAGAGGTTTATGTTTTTGCTTGGCTTAGGGTTTTAGTTCAGGGATTTAGGCTTGAGAGGCTTATGTTTGCTTGGTCAGAGCTTTGGTTTAGGGTTGGCATGGGTTTTTTTGGAGGGGGGTTGGATGTTTTTGGGTCCAATTTTTTTCAATTGAGAAATTGCAAGTAGCTTTCTGACACTGAAGAATACCTGTAGCCTCCTGTTGTGCACGGAGAAATGTGCTGAACTGAAAGAAGCTCCTTAGACTGTCTCTTTTGCTGGAGTTTACACAGGATTTCCCATTACCATTCAGGGAGTGAACAATGTACAGAAAATATATATGGTTGGTTTTTTTTCCTCTTCTCAAGAAAAGACTATGAATGGTATCTGAGCTTCTTTGCCAGCTAGTTAGAAATGACCCTGCAGGGGGACAGAGGTATGAACATAGGAATAAACTCCAACTTATATTTTGATCCTTTTAATTTTGAAATTGTGAGTTGTTTCCCGCAGGCAGGAGGGTGGACACTGCCTCCAGCACCTCGTTTGCTGGAGAGAATTGAGAGCATTTGGTTTTATCAGCCGCTGGCATGGTAATGAGCCTATTTCTATTGAAATTGGCTCATTACTATTCATTTTTGCTGGCTCTCGACCAACTCATGAACCGCTTTTTGATTTTCAGGGGAGGAAAAAAAAAAATAATGTAGGGAGTTGGTCCCATCCACTGATAGAAGTGACAATGTGAGGACACGCTGGGCGAGCGCCTGCACCTTGACCCTCTGGTGCAGCTCAGCCCTGACCAGTGCTACCACCACTGTTGTGGCAGGAGTCCTGTCCACCTCCTGGACACCGGGGTCCCTCCCCATCGTGCCAAGCAGCAGGATGGGGCTGGTGAAGTGTACACAAAGAATTCGACAAAGATTCATTCAATTTACATGTGACCTGATGAAATGAGAAGTTGTGTTTTGAGAGGGGATGGGTCCGTATGGGTGTTGAAAGGCTGTGAGAGCAACTTTGCATGTCCTATATGCTTTGGTGGGCTCGTAGTTTCTGTTTGTGGGGTTTTTGGCAACTTGTCAAATTCTGTTATTCAAGTGTATGTAGCGACATTTAAGGGGTTTTTTTCTTATTTTGAGCGATGTATAAGTGCTCTCTCTGTCCCTCACACAGGCACGCATACTCTCTCTCACACACACAGGCATCTCTGGGAAATGTTTTAGCACCAGTGAAAATCAAAACTCAGCTCTTTGAATGTCTGCCTGAAAAGTATCTTTAAAAAAGACTGAGTGTGTATTAATTATATATGAATGTAATTTTATCCCTGTTACCAGTTTGAAAAAGCTCAGCCAGGCTCTGCCACCTGTACTCACATGTGACCAAAATGCTGTTAAACTATTTTAGCTTAGAAAAAGATGAGATATTGTGTGTAGACAAAGAACCACCACGTTTGGTTGCATCTTTTCCTAGATCCCCGGTGTGACACTGGAAGTAACATAGTTTTCAGGTGGGTTGTGTGTAACCCCTTCTGAAATGACCTTTCAAACAAAGCACCCAGACATCACTACCTGCTTTATAAAATCCTAACCCTGGTTTGAGAGAGAATTTTTTGGTAGAGAAGCAACAAAGTTTATTTCTATATATGCTTAGTTCTTTCAATATTTTTTTTCCATTTCCCTTCAAATTAAGAAATGAAATAAAAATGCTAATAGCTTGAAGCTGAATTGTCTGTATTTAATACAGTTAGCTACGTGCTTCTGTGGTGCACAAGAAGGGAGAACATTTATTTTCTTCTATAATTTGTAAAATAAAAGTAAAATTGACTGTTTTAAGTACCAGAAGCTGGAAAAATGATAGACAGATGATGACTTCTATAAAGCAAATATTGTCCCTCCAGATAAATACTGAATCAAGGACTAGAAAACATTCGTAACAATTGCTGATACATTTTCAAACTTGCACTGCTTTGTATGCCATTAGAAGAAAATAAACTGGCTGATTTTGTAGAAGTCACACCTTCGCCCTCCCCCCCGCCCCCCCCCCCCCCCCCCCCCCCCCCCCCATCCCCAACTGGAAGTATATTTCCTTCAGAGCAAAAAGAGCCTTCAAAGTTTGGATTCAAGTTGTTGCAGACTTTTGGAATTATTAACAGTGCTGTTGCAATCGCTGGTGGAGGAAAATGACTTGCAGGCAGGTGGGAGAACTTTTAAAGTCCTTTGAGGAAATAGTTTTAGATTTTCCTTTATGTACGTGGAGCTTTCTTTGCTGGAGGAGTTGGCACAGTGTCAGGAGTCTTGATTCATACTTATCCCTTCCCCCAGTAGATCAGGCTGGGTCTTGCGGTGTCATGGCTGGTCCAGGCACCACCCACCATAGATGGGGACCTCAATGCAATCTTGTAAAAGCTTTCATCGGCTTTTGTTGTGTTATAACAAATTAAAACAACCTGACCCAGCTTCTCATCTGAGTGTCTGAGGTCAAGTATATTTACTTCTGTTTGTTTATTTTTTGAACTTTAAATACTCAGCTTTATTTTTGTTGCAGTAAACTGGCCAGAAGTGATCTGTTATCATAGTCTGAAGGGAAATCGCATGAGTGACAGATGTTTGTCTTTGTTCATTATATAGCTAGAGTTTATTTAGATTTTCACCATAAAGATCTTATGTTAGGAAATAAAAAAAAAAAAAATGGTCCCAGATTCAAATCACCCTTGTCTTACATGATATGGATCATTTGGACAAGCTAGTAGGCCTGTTTGCCTTTGGTGAAGACCTACCATGCTATTTCAGGAATCCAGATCAGTTGAACAACAGTTTTAAATAGACCAATTGATGTAGTCATATCTCACATCTTCCTGTGATTCCCCAGCGTGGAAAATGGATGATGCAATGTAGGAAGCTCTTGACATTGGGAAACCCTGGGTTACTTGGGATTGGAAAAGAACCTAGATCCAGCTGACTGGCCCTAGCAAAATGAGCGTGTAAGATGTAGGGCAGCTGTCAAGCCAGAACAGTGAAGGTCCAGGATTTGGAGAAGCATGCAAATGGCCTTTAGGAAGAGATAGGCAGGAAAATGGGATGTCCAGAGAGAAATTTGAACATTTCTAGTGTCAGAGGTAGCAGAAGAACCTATGAATCCTGGGTGTTGCCAAGGACGTGAAAAAATTTTGAGGTGCAGTGATTTTTTCCTTTTATCATTTTGGTTTAGACCTTTTGGTACCATGCACGTACTAGTATCCTTTTACACCATGATGATATGTCTAATTCCTCAGCTCTGCTTTAACTCACAGCGACATGCTTCAGTTTTTCCTGGCAACAAGCTCCTTTTGGGCTATCTTCTGGGACATCTTGGTTGAAAGGAATGAACTTTGTTTCTCTGAACAAAAGGAAGCAGCCGCTTAGGCTCGGTACTAGACAGGGCTGGTAAGCCACGTATTGGCTGCGTGAGCTTCAGGGACAATGCTGTGAGAATCGCTTTAGGTGCTCTGAGGAGCTTACAATCTGCATAAATTACATGGACAAGGAGTAGCGTTGGTCGCATGGGGGGAGAGATCTGCCCAGGCTGATACCTGAGCTCAAAGTACATTGGAATCTACCTTCAAAGAGAAGGGACTTGAGGTGGTTTAATCTAGAATATGGCTTAGGTTGGAACTGGCCTTCAGTGGCAACAAGAGTTAGCTTTAGTCTCTTCAGGAGTGGATACTTTCCAGTACCTGGTGGCTCTGGGCCGGACTGACCCAGGGGAGAAGCACAGGGGAAAATTCTGCATGCAATTGAACTGCACAGGAATTGTTTGAAATGGTCCGAGAGGGCATACGTAGAAATGATGGGATGAAATGGCAAGGAAAAACTTACGTTGAATATCACAACCTCCTAACAGAAAGATACATTAGACTAAGAAGGAATATCCCAAGGGAAATGGTGGAAGCCCCATTGCTTGGTTAATTTCTAATTAAACTAGACAAAGCACTTGAGAATATATTGTAAGGGAAAAATCCTGTAATGGCAGCAGGCTGGACAGGGTGACCCTACAGGTCTTTTTCATTTCTAATTTCTATGATTCACTAATGATTAAGTAATTCACAGATAAACTAAACATCCGTATTGCTGGGTCTTATCCGAAACTCACCTCACCTATCAACCTTTTCAAATTTACCAATTAATAGTTAATTAGTTAATGTTTGTAAAGTGCTTTGAAGATGAAAAGTGCTAAGTGCTAAGTATTATTATAGAAATAGGGATAGATAAACTAATTTTACTTAATTTTGAACCCACTCAAACACTCACGGAGGGCTCAAAATTCAGATTCAGACTTGAGTATTATTGGGTTTGCCTGTCTTGTAGACGGATGTTCTGTGAGGTTGTTACGCTGTGATTAAAATACAGTTATAATTTTGATAATGCACTTATCACACATTTCTATATATGGTGCAGCAGTTATAATCCTGATAAAATGTGCATGAAAAGCTATTGTCCCTGTCCTTACACAAGCTGCAGTGTACAATAGAAGCATTTTGCTTTGTAAGGGAGAGCAAGTGGCACAGAGAATATGAAAGCTGTTTTCTGTAATGGCCTTTACCCTTCCAGTTTATGTTGATATTTTTGGAGTATATTTAACAGCATCAAATGAATGAGTTAATATTCAGGAAGGAACTTCACTGAGAATTCCCAAATGATTGTATTTTAAGTCCTTCTCATGTCTGTTCTTGCAGTCGGTTGCTGGTATGCACTCTGGTCTGAGCTGTGACTTCTGTCACCTGGAAAGTGGCACATTCTCTAATGTTACAGTGGTGGTATTGGATGTGCACGGTGCAGCGAGGTGCTCAGGGACACAGCGATGGTAGGTCTATGAATGATTTGTATGAGGATGAAACTATATTAAAGAAAATTAGGGAGAATACCAGTCCTGCCTCCCAGAGTAAGGGAAAACCAGCATGACTTCCCTTGGATGAAGTAGTAAAGGATTGATTTTTGCTTTTATTTTTAAAATAAGCATAAAATAATCATAAAATGCCAGTTTACATTCAGATACCAAGACCTGGACAAAACAGAGTACAGTAGAGATGATAATTTCAGTAAGTTCTGGTCTGAATATTGACTTAACTGGGTCCACGTTAATTTTTGTCTTTTTAGGCAAAAACATTGCCTTTTGCAGGAGGGCTTCTTCCTCCATCCCTGCCCATTTAGCTATTTCTAGAAAATACCTTTCAGGTTTTTGAACACAAATTTCTTAACCAGTATCTTAAACTCATTTGTAACAGAGCAAACAGAGCAGCTTCAGGTGGAGCTCACTGATGTCAGGGCATACAATCTGAGAGCACAATAATGATTTAGGAAATAATACCACGTGATTTGTGCTAGGTTTACTCATTGCAGTGCTTGAATAATAAATCTTAGATATCAAATCCTCAAATGAATAATCTTAGTGAATGAGTGATTTATACATTAAAATGTGTTGAATCAAAGCACTGAGTAATTTGAAAAGGTGTGCACTTTTGTGCGAATTGAGGTTCCCCCAGTCTTCTGGATGTGCTAGAAATGTGACATGACAGCAAATATTTTAATAGTGATACAGGTGATACAGAATAGAACTGAAGAGCAAATATATATATATATATATATATATGGTTTGGGTCTGAAAGATTAATCCAGGGACCTAAAGGCTTCTTGATACAACTTCAGTATTATTATAAGGCTTTTGGATATGTTCTTGAGAAAAACAAAAGTAGAGGAAGTTTATGGTGAGCGGGATCAATTTTAGCCAGATTTATAAAAGGTAGATCACACCAGACTAAGCTGACATCTCTCTTCAGTAATATAACTGGTTCCTTGGACAAAGGAAATGCGGGAGATCTAATCTGTCTGGACGTCAGTGAAGCACTTGACAAAGTGCTACATGGGAAACATCTAGTTAAGCGGGAAGAGATGGGGCTTCGTGTGAGAGTGGTGAGGAATGGCTAAAAGGGGAGACAGCAACAGATTGTGAGAGGGGAAGCACAGGGCAGGAGAAGGGCTCATTAGCAGAGCTCGTCAAGGATCAGTCTGACTCATCTTACTTAACATTTTCATTAATGACCTTGGAGCATAAATTAGGAATGCACTAATGAAATGTTGGAGTTGACAAAGTTTGGAGACATTGCCAGTGAACAAGGAGAACCTGAATGCACAGAAAAGAAAGTGTGTGGCCTTGGGGGTTGGAATGGGAGCCATGAGACAACATTTAATAAGAAAAAGCACCAGGACACACACGTAAGAAATAAGAACAACCTTTGTCACAATGTGACCTCATTGATAGCAGTAGACATGAATGAAAGGGTGGTTATCAGGCACCAAAGAAACAGGAGAAATGCCCCTAAAGTGCATCAGGTGAGATAGTTTAACAGAGATGGGAGGCCGAATGCCATTGCATAGGGTGTCATTCAGTGAATTTAAACTGGAACAGTGCAGGGAAGTGCTGGTGGGATGAAAGAGGAGACTAAAAGAGATTTATCATATCAAAATGGAGGCACAGAAGGCGTGTGGTTGTTGTCAATAAATGCATTGGGACAGTTTCTAAGTGCAAGTGTGATGCTGACACAAAAGAAATTGGTTATAACCTGGTCTTGATGGAATATAGATATGAAACTGGAAAAAGATTCCTAGCTATCAGTTTCTGGAAAAGGCTCCAGTAGGAGTAATGTGGACAAGAACATTAATGTGTTCAGAGATAATGTTAGATCAGCTTGTGAAAGGAATATTGTCATTTACATGATAGTTAGGAAATGGACCCGATAACCTCGCCATTCGCACCCACTATGTCTTCCTGTCTGTTCATAGACAATATGGGGCTGGGAATCAGGCTAAACTCTCCAAATACAGCATTCACTGTGAACTGTTCACTCATTTATGGAAAAGCATTACAGATTAAGTGCCAACAACTGAGAAATTCCTAATCTTTATGTACACTTTTGGTGTGTTCCAAGTGAGATAACAGGAAGGTTGATAATTAATTTAATATTAGACTGAAAGGGAAATCCCTGGTAATGAAGACATGCTTCCTCACAACAACCACAAGACAACAAGTATATATATAATCTCTGCAGTGTAA